>NC_142063.1:165226631-165501631 GCF_059756535.1 Pantherophis guttatus
TGTTGATAAAGAATGATAGGAGCTATGATTCCACATATCTAAGCAGCACCAATCTGAAAAGGCTGATTTATGCCATAATACGTTGCCCTCAGAATATAATGGACTTTTGCTGTCTCCACTTATCCTCAAAGCAGTGGTGAAATCTAAAATTTGTTACTACCGGTTCTGTGGGCATGGCTTGGTGTGGGGGGTAATGTGACTGGGTGGGCATGGCCAATATTTTTTTTACTTTTAAAACCATTTTTTACATGTAATACCATGTAAAAAAAATGTTTTCAAAAGGCTCTGATGATCCCAGCTGAGTTGCCTGATCATCAGAGGGTTTTAAAAAACCCTCTGCCAATCAGGCAACTCAGCTGGGATCATCAGAGCTTGGATCATCAGAGCCATTTAAAAGAAAAAACTTTTTTTCTTTTAAATAGCTCTGACGATCCCAGCTGAGTTGCCTGCTGATCGGCAGGCAACTCAGCTGGGATCGTCAGAGCTTGGATCGTCAGAGCTTGGATCGTCAGAGGCATTTAAAAGAAAAAAAGCCTCTGATGATCGCGCGGCTCAGCTGGGCATGGGGGATGGGGGCAGGGATTTTTGCTACCGGTTCTCTGAACTGCCCGCTGCCATCGCTACCTACACGCCCAAGCCGGCCCGAACCGGGAGCATTTCACCCTGCCTCAAACCCTATAAAACTGATAACATGTCTATCTAATATAGGCATAAAGATGGCTACAAAATCATAATACAGGATTTGTAACAAGTGCCAAGGCTAATATAGGGAATATGCATTTTAAAAGCAGGAGTGAAGGCTCACATAGATGAAACTTCAACCGTGGATATATCATATATCACACACAGGGCAAAGGTTTATTGCAGGGGTGAAATCCAGCAGGTTCTGACGGGTTCTGGAGAACTGGTAGCGGAAATTTTGAATAGTTCGGAGAACCAGCAAATACCACCTCTGGCTGGCCCCACAGTGGGGTGGGAATGGGGATTTTGCAGTATCCTTCCCCTGGAGTGGGGTGGGAATGGAGATTTTGCAGTATCCTTCCCCTGCCATGCCCACCAAGCCACACCCACAGAACCGTTAGTAAAAAAAATTGGATTTCACCACTGGTTTCTTGGCTTCTGATCTTTCCATTTTGCTCTTCCAGAAAAAAAATATATAGCAAATGCCTCACCAATGTACATAAATATAGTACTATATTTCATCAATGTTAGTAGAAACAGCTGCAGTTCAGTCTACAAATACACAGGAAGTAACACGTTGATTTTAACAGATTAACAGAGTTGGAAGGGACCTTGTAAATCATCTAACCCAACCCTCCGCCCTCCCAAGCAGGAAACCCTACACCATTTTTGACAGATGACAAAAATGATGTTGCATTTGCTAACTTAGATATTTTAACCTCCTCTGTGGATGCCCGTCCTTTTGGAGACCACATAATGTCTTTGCAATTATGAGCACTTTTGACTATTAGGGACAATGGCAAGATGAAAGGAAGGGTTTTAACACTCTACACCTGTGTCTCTTTCTCACCAGGCTGATCATTACTTACTTACATGAACCTCTGTGCTTAAAATATAAAAGAGAAGACCCTCCCTCTCTCTCTCTGTCTCTCTGTCTCTCTCTCTCTCTGTCTCTCTCTCTCTCTCTCTCTCTCTCTCTCTGTCTCTCTCTGTCTCTCTCTGTCTCTCTCTGTCTCTCTCTCTCTCTCTCTCTCTCTTGCTTCTCTTTCTTCAAGAAGCAGCTGGAACAGAAATGAGGCTTTCCTTCAATTCTGCTTATTTCTAAGTTTATCTTCTAGTTTAAGTGCAATGATTATCTGATAGCTTTGACTGATGGCTAGGTTAAGCCCCTTCTTGGGAGTCAGGACAATAATAGTATGAGCCTGCTGCTACTGAATTCAGTATTCTTCAGTATTTTTCACTCTGTCTATGCTCAGGGGATCACTCAGGGGATTCACTCTGTCTGTGCTCAGGAGATCACTCTGTCTATGCTCAGGGGTACAATGTGCAATGAGGGCTCCTGTTGGTGGGAAGGAGGGAATCTTAATACTTCCTCACCCAATTCTCCAGCACCTGAGCACCAGAAATTTGCTCTGTCACTGTCTAAAGTCTAGTGTTGTCTCCCCCCACCCCCCAAGACTTTTGGCAGACTACATGCTTGGGGTCAACTGCCTCAGGCACCTTTCTGGTTCTTCTCCCTAGCCTTGGATCTTCTGATTCCAGTGTCTCCAAGCTATTGATCCTCTGCTCCACATCCATTCACCTTTCACTCCTGCCATGATATTGAATACCTGTGAGACCAGCTCTTCCTCCCCTCCTTTCTATCTCAGCTGCCTTTTTAATATATATTTCTTCTTTTTGAACCCTACATATCAGCCTGGAGATGCTTCTAAGAGTTTTAAACTCCACCCCCCCCCCCCTTTCTTTCTATGTGGCATGCCTAAGCTAAGCATCTGACATTCAGACCATTTCAGAGAGAGAGAAAAAAAATTGCCCTTGATAGTTGCATGTGATGTTTTTCTGTTTCAGGGCAGTTCATTCTTCCACACTCCTGAATTCAGACCTCCCATAGTTCTGCTGGCTTCAAAGGAAGCTTCAAGGCCAGGACCCTGAAGACAATTTTTGCAGAAGCTTTTGGCCAATAGCCTTTACTCTGAAATAAATCTTTTGGATGTCACTGTTATCAGCAAACTGATAACATTGTGATTAACACCAGCTGTCTGCAATTACTGTAAGTTCAAATCTCGCCAGGCTCAAGGTTGACTCAGCCTTCCATCCTTTCTAAGGTAGGTAAATTGAGGACCCAGTTTGTGGGGGCAATAAGTTGACTTTGTATAAATATACAAAAGTATGAAGCCTATTGCTTAACACATTTTAAGCCGCCCTGAGTCTCCAGAGAAGGGCGGCATATAAATCAAATAAAAAAAAAATCAATTAACTTTCTTTTCCCCCCACAGCCTGATATCAAACCTGGTATGGAAGCTAACAGAGTAGAGACATGTTTAAATGTATTTTTTTATAATGCCCTGATCTCCATTTTCTTTCCTTTCTGTGTGGGAACGCAATGCCTGTGAAAAGCTGCTCTAGACAGATTTTGACTCCAGATCAGGCGTCTCCAACCTTGGCAACTTTAAGACTTGTGGACTTCAACTCCCAGAATTCCTCAGCCAGCTTTGGTTTGCTGGCTGAGGAGCTCTGGGAATTGAAGTCCACAAGTCTTAAAGTTACCAAGTTGGAGACCCCTGTTCCAGATGATCTGTGATGCAAAGAAAGGAAGTGGGAGAAATTGTCCCAGCAAACATAGAATTAGCCTCTCAACCCATTCCCGAAGGCAGGAAATAAGTAGAGGGCATTTCTAACCTGCAAAGCAGGAGACTCTTCCCAGGCCTGCCCTGGACTTGTTGACCAAGGGTAATAAAAACATCTCACCTCGGGAGCCAGTTCTCCCAATAAAATAACGGTTGAGCACAGCCATCACTGAGCTAATCAGGAGAATGGCAAGAAAGGAGGAAATAAAGATTTCAAAGCCTTGCTGAAAACGAGATCCAGCTAATACAAAAGGCAGCCTGAAGAGGAGCAGAGGGCAATGCAGATAATTGAATATGTTCCTGGCAAAGGGCAGGCCCAGAGTTTCCCTCCGATGCAATTATCGGAGATGTCATCTTTGGAATGAATCAGAGTTTACAGCCTCATTTGTAAAGGGTCTTGCTACCTATTGCTGGATGCATCCTTTCCCCCTCCCCATCCTACGGCACTGACTCCTCAGCTGGAATGGCCACAAAATAATACAGACAAGAGTACTGAAATAGAATAGAAGAGCATAGAATAGAATAGAATAGAATAGCCCAAAGCACATATTCCGATAGAGACAAGTTCCCTGAGGATGGGTTCCAGCACAAATCTGAAAGCTCGGAGGAATAAACCTCTGGTCCTGGTGACCGACCCACATTGGATCCTGCAACATTATCCTGGGACACTTACATTCACCTTCATTTGTGAGTACTGAAATGGGCTGAATTAGACTTGGCAATTGGATGAATTGGAGTTAAAAGAAAAAAGAAAGGTTAAAGGACTGATTCATAGAATCAAAATGCAGAATTGTATCCAATTCAATATTTCTGTTTAAGAAACTTTTGTTCGTGGGACATATTTTGGAGGACAGTAGGAGACTGCAGGGGCTCGGTGATGTAGCGACAAGCCTTTTTTACATGCTCCAGGGCAGCCTCAGTCTAATCACTGAACCTCCCTCTTAACACTGAAGGATGCCATCCTTGGATGTTATAGATGAATCTTGGGCTACTTATTTAGAGCTGTGGCGAGCCTAGCCTTTTTCATCTTCATTCTCACCTAAGAAACATGTTCTTTCTTCAGGTGCTACAAGCCTGGGTTTTTTTTGTGTGTGTGTGTTATTACTTGTTAGATCCGGCGCAGGGAAAAGAAGACTGGACCAGCTCGATACATTAAGCAACTTTTATTCACTACAAAGTAACGAGTCAAGACTGCTGGCGCGCTGCCGGAGCTCTCCTTATATTCGCTCCCGGCAGACGCACCGCCCCTTGACAGGGATTCAAATCTCCCGCCCGATGGCTGGCAGCCAATCAGGGCGGATGTCCTTATAAGGACATAACACTCCTCCCCCCTTAGTCCGAAATGTCAATCTCATTCACGAACGTTACGTAGTCGCGCAGGTACGCCGGACGCCTCGGCACCCTAGCTGACCTGCGCAGTCTCACTTCTCCTCCGTCTCCGGCCTGGAAGGACGGGGGTCTTTCGTCTCCTGGTTCCCTCCCCGGAACCGGGCTCGGTTCGGCTGTCGAGTGAGCGGGGCCACCCCCAGCGCCTCCGGCCGGACCGCAGACCTTGGATCGCTGGTCCTGGTGGTCTTCCTCCTGTCCTGTGGATCTCTCGCCTCGCCTCGGCTGCTCGGTTCCGACCCGGGAAGAGCGTCTGAGTCTCGGTAAGTCCATTCCTCGCTCTTCCCTGGTCTCCCGGGCGCTGTAGTTCGGTCTCGGTCCGGCTTGCTGCCGCTCGGGTGGCGGTTCCGCTCGGTTCGGGTGGTGCTGGCTCTCGTTGTTGTTGTTGTGCCGTCCGACCTCGCAGGGGTGGCGTTGGTCCCCTCGGTTGGGCTGGCGTTGGTCTACCTTGTCTGGCTGGCGGTGGTCGACCTGGTCGGGGTGTTGTTGCGGTGCTACCCCCGCGGGGCGGCGGAGGTCTCCCCTGCCGGGGTGGTGCAGGTCTCCCTGGCCGGGTTGTTGTCGACTTCCCCTTCCCCCTAGTCCCTGGTCTACCGTTGGTTGGTGCCTGGGGCCATCCTGGTCGGGGTGTCGTTTCTTGGCTGTTTCTTGTGATGGGCGGGGGTCCCCCACGTCGGTGGGTAGTGTGCCACCCTCGCCCGTGGGTCGTGGGTTGCCCGTCTTGGCTGGGTCCCGGTCTACTCGCCTTGAACTGCAGTCTCCCTGGCTGGGCTGGCATGGGCTGCTGTCACTGGTGGGGTGCGTTGCTCCTCCTCTGGGCAGGTCCCGGTCTACCTGCGGGCTGGGTTGGTGGTCCCTGGCCTTGCTGTGCCCGGTGCCCACCTGGCTGGGTTGTTGTTGCCATCCTCCGTGCGGTTGGCCCCGGTCTACCTCGCTGGGCTGCCGGCGTGACAGCATCTGGTAGTGGGCTGGGCCGACCTTGACGGGGTGGTGCTGCTCTGCCTCGCAGGGGTGTGGTAGGCCTACCTCGTCGGGGTGTCGTAGGCCTACCTCGCCGGGTTGTTGTAGGCCTGCCGGGTCTGGGTGTGGTAGGCCTACCTCGCTGGGGTGTTGGAGGTCTACCTCATCGGGGTGTTGTAGGCCTCCCTCGTCAGGCTGGTTTTCATGCGCTCCCCCCCACCTTTTTCGGAGTTGGTCGATGTGACGTCTCGCGAACTGTCCATCTTCCAACTCGACGATGTATGATTTGGGGCCGGTTGTGCTGGCAATCTTCCCCTTCAGCCACTTAGGAGAGCCGCTGAAATTCAGCGCGAAAATTGAATCTCCGTTGCTGAAGGCGCGAAGCGGGCGGCTGGCGGTTGCGGTCACTTCCGGGCTGTATTGGGGGTGCAGCCGGTCCAAGGGTGACCTCAACCTTCTGCCCATCAACAGTTCGGCCGGGCTCTTGTGGGTGGTGGCGTGTGGCGTGATGTGCTGGGTGAGGAGGAAATTGTCTATGCGCTCTTGCCAGTCCCCCGGGCCCATCTTGGTGAGGGCCTCTTTGGTCAGTCGGACCATGCGTTCCGCTTGTCCGTTTCCGGCCGGCCTGTAAGGGGCGGACAGGGCGTGGCGGATGCCCAGTCCCGCCAGGAAGGATTCCATGGCCAAGGATGTGAGCTGGGGGCCGTTGTCTGAGACCAGCACATCCAGTAGACCATGAGTGGCGAAGAGGCGGCGCAGGGCTCGGATCGTCGCGTCCGTTGTGGTAGATGCCATGGGCACCACCTCGAGCCATTTGGAGAAGGCATCTACCACGATGAGGAGGTGTCGCCCCTGCATCGGACCCGCGAAGTCAATGTGGACCCTCGACCAGGGGTTGCCGGGGGTCTCCCACTTCGCGACCTCGGATTGCGGCGGCGCTGGGCGAACTTCTTGGCACGGGTCACATCTGGAGACCCATTGTTCAATGTCTTTGTCCATGGAGGGCCACCAGACATAACTCCGCGCCAGTGCCTTCATGCGGACGATGCCCGGGTGCCCCTTGTGCAAGGTCTCCAACGTTCGCCGTTGCAGAGTGCTTGGAATCAGCACCCTGTCTCCCCATAGCAGACAGCCCTTCATGGTGGACAGCTCCTCCTGTTTCCTGGCGAACGGGCTGAATCTTTCCTCTGGCTTCCCCGACGGCCACCCTCTGAGGATCCAGGATTTCACTGTGCGGAGTGTGGGGTCCTTTTGGGTGTGGACGGCCACATCTGCGGATGACACCGGGCAGCTGGCGTCGTCATCAATGTGCAGTAGGTGGAGTGTGGGGGCTGGGTCTTCGACCGGCTTCTTCGACGGGCATCTGCTGAGGGCGTCGGCGTTTCCTATGGCTGTGCCTGGCTGGTGCACGAGCCTATAGGAGTAGCCCGCTAGGAAGATTGCCCATCTCGTCATTCTTGGGGACATGAAGGTCGGGGTTGGTTGGTCGCCTGCGAGGAGTCCCAGGAGAGGCTTGTGGTCTGTGACTATGGTGAAGCTTCTTCCGTAGAGGTATTCGTGGAAGCGCTTCACTCCAGCCACGATGGCCAGGGCTTCTTTGTCCAGCTGGCTATAGTTCCGTTCTGCGCCGGACATGGTCTTTGAGAAGTACGCGATTGGGGCTTCCGAGCCATTGGGCAGTTCGTGGCTGAGGACTGCCCCCACCCCGTAAGGCGACGCGTCGCAGGTCAGTCTGATGGGGAGCGTCTCGCTGTACTGAATGAGGACGCTTTTGGACGTCAATAGTCCTTTGATGGCCCGGAATGCCGCTTCCTCTTCCTGGCCCCACTTCCAGGAAGCCGATTTTCCCAGCAGGCGGTGGAGTGGCTCAGCAACTGTGGCTTTCTGTTTTAAGAAAATGGCGTAAAAGTTGAGCAACCCAAGGAAAGCCTGAAGCTCCGTTTTGTTTTTTGGGCTTGGAGCTTCATGGATTGCTTCCACTTTTGATTTGGTGGGGTGGATGCCTGTGCTATCAATGAGGAAGCCCAGGAACTCGACTTCCTGTACCCCTATGATGCACTTGTCCCGCCTGACCCTCAAACCCTTGGCCTTGAACCGCTGCAGGACAAGCCTGAGCCTTTCAAGGAGTTGGGTTCTTGAGTCACCGGAGATGAGCACATCATCGAAGTAAGGCACCACCCCTGGAACGCCTTGGAGAAGGCGTTCCATCATGGATTGGAAGATGCCAGGGGCAGCGCTGACTCCAAATTGGAGGCGGTTGCATTTAAATGCCCCTCTGTGCGTGACAATTGTTTGAGCCTCCGCCGTTTTGTCATCCACTGGCAGTTGCTGGTAAGCCTGGGCCAGGTCCAGTTTCGCGAAAATTGATCCAGATCCCAGGGAATGCAGCAGATGTTGCACCACTGGGACTGGGTATGCGCTCTGTGCCAACGCCTTGTTGATGGTACAACGGTAGTCAGCACAGATGCGCACAGACCCATCATGCTTCAGTGGGGTCACAATGGGGGTCTCCCATGAGGCATGATCGATCGGTTCCAGGACGCCCTGGGCGATCAGCTTATCCAGCTGCTCATCTACTTTAGGCCGCAGGGCAAATGGAACTCGGCGGGGCTTGAGCCTGATTGGGGTGATTCCCTTGTCCAGATTAAAGGAGATTGGCCTCCCCACAAATTTCCCCAGCTTACCATCGAAGACTTCTTTGAACTCTTCGATGATGGAGTCGAGTTCGTCCCTGCGGATCTCGTGGATGCCCTGAAGTGAAAGTCCCAGCGGCTTGAACCACTCCACACCCAACAGGTTCGGTCGGCTGTGCTGCACAATGGTGATGGGTAGCTTTCCGTTGAAGTCGTTGTACTTCACCCGGATTGTGGCTCTGCCTAGGATTTCAATGGGGTTCCCGTTGAAGTCCACAAGTCTCGCCTTCGGGGTTTTCAGCTGGGTCCTTTTGTATGCCGGGTTCAGCTGCTGTAGGTGCTGCCAGTCCATGATGGAGTAGGCGGATCCGGAGTCTACCTCCATCTTGCACGGAGACCCCTCTGCTAGCAGCGTCACGTGGAACTTGGTGGTTCCCTCGTCGCTTGTGTGAGCAATGGTGGTGGTCTGGTGCACCGTTCTGTTGCGGGGATATTCCTCCTCCCCGCGCCGGGACTGGTTTGAGGACCGTTTGGATGTCCTCTGGTTATCTTTGCGATTTTCCTTGAATCGTGGTCTGGGTGGTTCCGGGGCTGGATCTGTGGCTCTGCAGGCCTCTGCGATGTGGCCCCTCTTCAGGCATCGGCGGCAGGTCGCGTCCCTCCATCTGCAGTTTGCCCTGGGGTGGTCGCCTCTGCAGCTGCCGCATCGCTCTCCCCGGTCGCCATGCTGTGGGTTTTCCCGCCTGGGGGGGCGGGACACCTTGTGGACGGCCATTTCCTCATCAGACTCGGATTGAGTAGTTGCCTCGTCTGATGAGGTCGGGCCCGACTTGTGGATCTTATGGATCCCCCTTGCTTTTACCATCGCGGCGGCTGCTTGCTCAGACGTTTCAGCCGCCGTTGCCTCGTCGAGGACATCTTTGAGCGGAATCTTCTTCCGGCTGAGGAACTTCTTCTGCAGCCCCACATCTCGCATTCCAAACACAATGCGGTCCCGGATGGCATTGTCTACATTGTCGAACTCGCAGTTGGCAGCGATTTGGCGAAGCGCTGCCACGAATTCCTTGATGGATTCACCTTCCCGCTGGTTTCTTTGCTGGAAGGTGAACCTGTTTGCGATGGGGGTGCCTGTAGGTGCATAGTGCTCCTGTAGGACTTCCTGCAGGTCGTTCCAGGACATCTCCTCGATGTCCCTGGGTGCCACGAGGTCAATCGCCATCTCCAGAACGTCCGATCCGCAATGAGCCAGGAAAAGGCTCTTTTTCTCTCCTCATCGAGGTTCTGGTATCCATTGCCTCGCAGGAACTGCCGGAATCGGACCATGTATGACCTCCACTTCTCCCGGGATGGGTCGAATGGGTTCAGCGCGGTCATCGGGGCTTGCGGGGTAGCCATTCTGGAAGATCGCTGTGGTGTGGTGATTTTGTTCGGTGGGCGATCGTGCCAGAGTCTTGTGAAGGTTCTTCTCTCTAGTCCTTCGTCGCCAGTGTTAGATCCGGCGCAGGGAAAAGAAGACTGGACCAGCTCGATACATTAAGCAACTTTTATTCACTACAAAGTAACGAGTCAAGACTGCTGGCGCGCTGCCGGAGCTCTCCTTATATTCGCTCCCGGCAGACGCACCGCCCCTTGACAGGGATTCAAATCTCCCGCCCGATGGCTGGCAGCCAATCAGGGCGGATGTCCTTATAAGGACATAACATTACTGCTATACCGAAAACCTTTCTGCAGTTGTTCTGACTGGTCTCCTTCAATGTAATGGAAAAGAAAATTGCTTTTGACTCTCCCTTATAAACAAGGGAGCATAAAACAATTCTCATGGGTGGGATGAGAGAATATCTGTGCTTTCCTTAGTTAGAAGTATATTTGAATGTATTTCCTTATCCAATCTTCTCTCCAGGGATCTCCGGCGTTCTTGACTTCTCATGTCCATCTTTAGCTTTAGCTGTCATTGAGATCTATCTTTCTCTCTGTCTGAGCAAAGTATGTTGAGTCAGGCAGGAAAGAGAAAAAGAGGAGAAAGATATATTGTTCTCTAAAAATCAGAATGTTTGAAAAATGGGAGTCCTCCCCCCCCATATAAACAGGCCTCTGAAAAATGAAAGAATATGAGAATCAAGTGATTAGAAGGTATTTTATAATTTTAATCCTGATCATAGAGATTCCCCCCTCTTGGACTGATTTGACAGCTGTTTTTGCTAGTGGGATGTGGGATCTCAATGGTTCATGCATACACATAATCTATTCTCCATTGGATGAGGCTATAATTGGGTCCATAGCTGTTCCAGAAATGTTCCTCACTGTCAGTAAATGGTAAAGGACATGTTTTGCAAACACTACTGGTTTTTGATCCTTGGAATAACCAGGTTAGATTATTTTAAAAAAAACCTCCTGAAATTGAAAACACCCATTGGGTCTGTGTTAACAATACAAGGCTACATGGAGCTATGGTGTGGCTGAGTATAGCTTCCTGTGTTCTTTCATCATAAGCCATTTTTCAGCTACGTCCAGGGGCATCTACTGGAGTGGTCGACAGTATCAAAATACTGGCTGTGACTAGACATTTGAAGCCTAATTCTTTTTTTTAAAAAAAAAAACATGTATTGCACGCATTACAAACATTTTAAAAGGGATGTGGCTTCAATTGCCTGGTATGCCTGCCATTTTGACATTGCCAATATTCTATGCAACCTCTAAACATGACCAAAGAGGCCATTAGCTCTACTCCTATGAAAACCAACTTCTACTATTTACTGGTCTTGAATAAGAATATATGGTAAATGGTTCCTTCCTTGTTAGGGCATGTGTTGACCCCAAATAAGTGGCATATGGAAAATACATGTATATACTCCACTTATACCATTTGTCTAATGAATATATTAATAAATTTTGTAATATGCACCTACAGTTCAATATCAATTTCCAGCTGCGGCTAGTCTTCTGCTTACATCCATAACTGAGCCTGGCAATTGCAGTGGTAAGTCATGATAGTCATAAAGTGGGTTTGACCACTGACTGACCTGACTTCATGACATTTTATGTGATCCCTGTGAAGCAAATGCCATGGCCTTAAAGAAAACAATGCATGCATAAAGTGAACGCCGCAGTCATTAAGCCAACACCAGAATTGTTAAGCAAACTCATTGTTTCTTTTTTTGTTAGAAACCAGAAATAAATGCCAGTTACTGGTTAAAAAAAATGTAAATCATGGTGACATGACTGAGGATGTTGCAAACAGCTGTAATTGCAGGCTAGTTGCCAAGTTTCCAAGCAGTCATGGGGGGAGAGGTGCTTTTGAAACTTCGAATGTCACATTTGTGTTTGTGTGTGAGAGAGAAACAGAGAAACAGAGAGGCAGAAATCATTAGAGAATATGTTATTAACAAAAAAAAACTTTGTGAATATAATGCTGGTGTTAACTATACATTTTAGTATCTGCGTACATGTAGACAAATGGGAGTTCTCTGCCTGCTCATGTTTTCCCCTTCTACATCTGTCAGATAAATCAGAAAACTGTAAAGAAAATGTAGCACTCAGCAGTATTATGTGGATACATGTCAGACTCTGCAGAATTTGGGGTTAGCAAAGCAATGAATAAATTAATAGAAAACATACAGTCAGGGGCTTTAAAATTCCATCTTCTCCTTCAGAGAATGTCATGCCCTCCAAGGTAAATTTATCCGAATAACAGTAAGTTTCCCTTATGAAAAAGAGATAATCAAAACTGTGTAGTTGGCTTTTTAAAATAGTAAGAAGGGAAGAACAGCCCGGAAACTATGTACAGCGCCTCGGGGTCAAAGTAGAGGTGACAATACTGTTTCATGAAAGGCTATTCCAAAATTTTCCCCCAGAGGCAAAAGCCATTTGTAGAAGGTGATTTTGACAGGAGAAAAGCATCCACAGGAAGAAATATAAACTCTCCTTCTTTCCCATCTGGAAAAAAAAAAAATCCATTCCACTTTGGGGCTTCCTACCAGTCCTTCCGGCAATGGAAATAACTCAAATCTTATTAAGGGCTAAGTGTTATGTAAAGCAGGAGTAAAAAGCATGTGATCCTTCAGTTGATGGTGAACTCCAGGTGCCGTCGGCCTCAGCCACCATGGACAATAATGAGGATTGGCGGTTTGGGGGGGGTGGATGGACAATTGCACTTGGGGAACCATACATGCAGAAAATACAATTGCTACCAACCTGCCTTCATTGAGGACCTGTATACTGCATGAGTCAAAAAGAGGGTTGTGAAAATATTTACAGAGTAGACCCCTTGCATCCTGGACATAAATTGTTTCAACTTCTACCCTCAAAACGACACTATAGGGCACTACACATCAAAACAACTAGACACAAGGACAGTTTTTTCCCAAATGCCATCACTCTGCTTAACAACTAATTCCCACAACACTGTCAAATAATTTATTAAGACTGAATTACTATTATTCTTCTCTTCCTTCCTAGTATCTATCTCTTATGACTATAACCATGTTGCTTGTATCTTTCAATTTATATTGTTTTTATTTGTTTCCTAATACGATTTGATAGCTTATTAGTAACCTTGACTATCACTAAGTGTTGTATCTTTTTATTCTTGATGAAAGTATTTTATTCTCCTTATGTACACTGAGAGCATATACATCTAAGACAAATTCCTTGTGTGTCCGATCACACTTGCCCAGTAAAGAATTCTATGCTGTTCTATTCTGTTCTATTCCGTTCCATTCCATTCCATTCCATTCCATTCTATTCTATACATGCCTGCTCCCCAATTCATAGTTTCATCTTTAAAGTTTTTCTATGTTGATTTAATCTGACCATAATTTAGAGATGCCTAAATCTCTGCAGGCCAGAATGTACAGACCATCCTATCAAGAGCAAAATCCCAAGACAGAAAAACAAGCAAAAAGTTACAAAACCCAGGACAACTCCTCCTCCAGTATATAAAAACTTAGCATACGAGCTCTCTGGCTACAGTAAGGATATATAACCATGAGATTCCTCTTTAGAACTTTGTGACCCATCACATTTACTATGGAAACCAGACACACACCCCCCCAAAAAATTGTTTTAGTTAACCAATAAAAAGAAAACAAAATTATTGTGCTCTTTAAATAGGCTTTTGGTTATAGCATGTTATTGCTGCACAGAGTAAAAGGCAATGGTTTAAGACTCCCTTGCACAATCACTTCTGTTCAGCTTTTTAGCTGATATGCTACCTTTTCACACATAATTTTCAAGGACTTCAAACAAAACATCAAGGAGGAACTGCAATAAAATATTTAAAAGACTCAGTTAGGCGAGTGGCACTTTTCAAGAGGACAGGGATGAGTTCTTTAATTCTTATTCTACGAATCCAGAATTGAGGGAGGGTTGGAGGGGGGAAGATTGATAGAAATAGTGCAAGTGTTACAATATGAGCATCATAAAACAGAGGAAGAAAAACGTATTGGACCCGCTAATCCATTTACCATTCATCAGGGTATCAGACTATAAAGATAAGATGGATCTATGTCCTATCTTTCTCAAATATATTACTTGTGTTCTCCTTATACTGAAGGAGTATTAATTTTAATGCACTGACAAAAATAAAAGCATGTTAGATATCATGTGTGACTATGAAAAGTCAGATGATTGATTGTAGCATAACTTTAAAAAACAGCTCCCTTTCCTCCTTTTTCTTCTTTTCATTCTCCTCCTTTTCCTTCTCCTTCTTCTCCTCCTTCCTCCCTTCTTGAAAATTACACCCAGACAATGACCATGCATAATATTTTAGTAGTCATGCGACTAGCTTCTTTAGGGAAGATTTGAAGCAGAATTTGGCAATGAGACTCTCTGCAGCAACCCAAACGTTCATTTCATGTATCCGTCCCAGAGGCCATAGTTTGAGGACTCCTGATTTAGTGCAATATTAAAAATGCAAATAATTTTTCTGTGGACCATCAACATTTTCTCACGGACCACCAGTGGTCCACAGACCACCAGTTGGTAACTACTGCCCTGGAAGATGCTTCTCTCTTTTAAAATTATCTTGCTATTCATGAATTTCTTTTCCCTGTTTAATAATTCTGTAGAAATATTTGTAACATCATGCTAGGATGCCAAGGGTGATAATTCTTTTTTTTTTAAAAGCATAATATTTATTTCATGTTCTTTAATTTCTCCATCCTGTGGAACATCCAATTGCCCAATAACTAACCAAATACAGGCAATTTGTTTAGGAAACTCCTTTGCTTCTTAATACTAGGAATTCATATTAATTTGAGAGCATCAGCAATAGCATTTTGTTCACCATCCCAAATCTTTACTCCTATGCTTTTCTTGTTCAGAGTTTTTTTATTTCTTCCATTCAATCCCACATTTTTAAGCAAAATATAATCTCTGTAATGTTATTCATAGAGTTTGTGATACACACCCTTTACATCTATTCGTTTGAACCAATGAGAGCTGAAAATAGGAAATGGGGCCCCTATATTGTCTCTGCACCAAGGTCCCCTGCATGCTGAGTCTCCACCAAATACTTGTCACATTGAAAATATGAACACTGATATAAGCAGAAGTGGAGCTATCTTTACAATGACAAATGATTTTTCACAAGGACCTGCATTCTTAAGAGGTGTTTTACTTGTATTCAATTGAATACACATAGAACTGTCTTGTATTGATCCCTGTTAGAAAACTGCACAGACATGTTTAGGGTATGTGAGGATGTAAAGATCTGGATAAGTATGCATCTGATGAAGTCTTCAGAAGAATATGTGAAGAAGGCAGTTAGTAAGTGGACATGGATGATATCATTTCTCCTCTCTTCCTCCTCCTGCTTCTCCTCCTTCTCCTCCTTCCCTTATGTCATTAAAATGATATATTTACAGTATACTCTCTTGTCTTTTCAATATCAATAAAATGTACATTATTGCAATGATAAAGAAAAGATTTAGCAGATAAATCATAAAAGGCTATAACTAAATTGCTGAAAATACATTCATTTTTATTGCATTATTTTAAATGTGATGGATTTTTACAAAGTAAATAACAATAATTGTGTAAACTACAGCTGTGTAGTATAAAAGTCCTTAGTCATCAAGATGACAGAAATAAGCCTATCTTGGGCTGGAGAAATCAGGATAGCTATTGCTAGATGGCAGCAAAGTCATATACAAAGCTCTAACTCTCTGCTGCCATTTAGTGGCCACCTGGACTTTTGCAGCTCATACATTGTACTGTACAGTATATACCATCGAAATTTTAACAGGTGCAAAAAGCTAAAAGACAAACACTTCCATAAACCAACTGCATTTTCAAGGAATGACATTCACTGCATCAGTATAAGTTGCCCTAATTGATAAGAATAATTTGAATATATTTGCATGACATGCTCCTATGAGCTTTAATTTGCAATTACTGAAATGATCAAAGGGTGTAGTCCTGTCCAAATATCTTAAAAATTCATATTTGTGAGGTTGAAAGGGAAAAAAAACCTCTCCCCGTGCAAAGGATTTTAGAAATTAGGGGAAAATAATAATTTGTATTCATTTGCATTCAAAACATATTACTGAATAGGCTACCAGGGAGAATGAAGTCAGCAGGTAGAAAACCAGGCAGCATCAGGTCAGCTGTGCTGGCTTTTTAATTTGAACTGCCAATGCAGACTTCCATTTGACTGTATGGTAATTCAGCAGGGACTGGCTCTCTAGGGCTGCCAGCTGCTAAACTACTTCCAGATACCTTCTGGATAATACTGGAAGGCATTATTTAATATGGCATGGAAATGCCACCTTCATCACAATCTGGGTTTCTGCAGATAGAAATAGACACTTTTCTAGTGGTGCAAATTTATTCAGCGCAGATGTCTCTTAGTGAATTACAAGATGTCCCTGAATTTAAAGGACATTCTTTTTTTTTTAAGACTGCCCCCTTCTCAAATTTTTAAAAAAAACATAAGCCAAATTAAACAAAAATAGTATCAGAAGTTACCGATTTGGGGATATCATATTCTCTTCAGTGTTTGCAATCTAGGTGACCTGGTCCAGTGTTTGCCTTAATGCTGTAATTTGAACTTGAGAACCACTTTTAAAAGTTAGAGCAGCTCGTTTATATGACATTTATATGACATTAAAAAGTCTGATATTTTGTTAAAGAAAGAATGCATTTTAACTGACTATTTGTTTTTAAAGTTTTTGAAATAGTCTGGTCTTTTTCATTTTTTTAAATGCTTGGACTAATTCTATCAAACTAAAATGGAGTAACATGATAAGAAATAATCAGGTGAGACAAACAAGTGTCAAAACATTTTCTCATTCTGTGTGGCGTTATGCAAAAAGTATATAAATGGAGAGTTTTCATATTATATACGAAGTAATGTGTTGATTAATTTCCATGAATATTTGCATGTGTTTTCATTCTGATTTCCAAGTTATGCAATTTGCATTTACAATTTTCCTTGGGAAAATGCATTTTGTGCATGTTTTTTTTTTTAAACCCTCCAAATTATTAGGGGAATAAATCTTAATATTCCTTATTATGATCTGAAAGGAATATTACAGTTTATTTCCCAAACAATTTTATGTGGATTTGGGGATGGGAAAATATTGCATTCATTAAGAATTTGTTAATGAAGGAAGAGGCTGCTGAAAGCAAATAACTGGGCAAGAGGTGCAATTTATGTGTTTCCTAGTAAATTACACATAAATTTAAGCACAGGTTAAGCATAATCCAGCACTGAGCCACAGTTGCCAAAAAAGCAAATGCAGTTTTTTGCTGCATCAATCAAGATATAGTATCAAAATCATAGGGAGTAATAGCCCACAGTTAGACTACTGCATACAGTTCTGGTTGTCACAATTCAAGAAGGAAGCTGAGGAACTGGAAAAAAAAAAAGAACAGAGAAGAACAGGAAGGATGATAAGGAGTTTAGAAGCTAAATCCTAAAAAAAAAAAAAAAAACAGTTAAAGAAATTTGATCTGTTTAGCTTAAAGAAGCAAAGGCTAAGGGGAGATTGATAGTCATCTTCTAATACATAAAGGGATGTCAGAGAGTGTAGATTTATTCTCCATATATCCAACACTAAGTCAGGAACCACTGAGTGGAAGCTTTACTGAGGGAAATCCACGCTTAAAATAAGGAAGAATTTCCTGATTGTGAGATCGTTTAAGCAGTGAAATAATCTGTCTCCAGAAGTTATGGGAGCATCTCCTGAAATTATTGGAGCATCATCCTCATTGGAATTTTTCAAGAAAAGAGCCCATTTGCCCAAGCTGGTATGAAGTTCATATGAGGATTTGCCCGGGCTGAGCAGTAAATTGGGCTGTAAGACCTCCAGAATTTCTTTCAATCTTATGATGTCATGATTCTATATAAACAAGTGATAAAAGGAGGAAGAAAGAGCAAAAAGTCTTGCTGTGGTTTATGAGCATGTTTTGCTTTTTTCTCTTGTTCTCCTAGACATGCAGAGGGAAAGTGTCTGGAGCAGTACCCTTCTATGTTTGAAGGCTTTTCCTGAAATATGGGTTTTTACCTGGTGGAACATCTCCTCTGCAGTTAGCCCAGCAGAGAATAACTTCACCATTGCTGCTGCTACACCACCACCTTCTCTTCCTCCTTCTAAAATGTATTTCAGTTGAAGAAATATAGCCCTCAACTGAAGCATGTTAGAAGAATGGAAGATAGATAAATGGATGGATGGATGGATGGATGGATGGATGGATAGATAGATAGATAGATAGATAGATAGATAGATAGATAAACATTTATTGTCATTTTTTACTGTGGGCACACTAGCACACATTAAAAATGAAATTCTGTTGCCTGTTCTCAAAAGTGTATACATACATAACACACATATGCATATACTACACAAACACCCCTTAGAAAGTCTAAGCAACAACAAAGCTAGTGGAGGTGACAGTATTCCAGCTGAGCTTTTCAAAATCTTAAAAGACGATGCAGTAAAAGTACTACACTCAATTTACCAACAAATTTGGAAAAAAGTTTACATTCCAATTCCAAGGAAGGGCAATGCCAAAGAATGTTCAAACTACCACACAAAAACATCTACTCTGCTTCATTGACTATGCTAAAGTCTTTGATTGTGTGGATCACAACAAACTGTGGCAAGTTCTTAAAGAGATGGGAGTACCAGACCATCTTATTTGTCTCTTGAGAAACCTATATGTGGGTCAAGAAGCAACAGTGAAAATTGGACATGGAACCACTGATTGGTTCACAATTGAGAAAGGAGTTCATACTGTCACCCTTCCTATTTAACTTATATGGAAAGCACATCATGAGAAAGGCAGAGCTAGATGAATCACAAGTTGGAATTAAGATTGCCGGGAGCCTCTAAACTAAAGAGCCTCTTGATATAATTTAATTTAATTTAATAATTTAATTTAATTTAATTTAATTTAATTTAATTTAATTTAATTTAATTTAATTTAATTTAATTTAATTTAATTTAATTTAATTTAATTTAATTTAATTTAATTTAATTTAATTTAATTTAATTTAATTTAATTTAATTTTTAATTTATATGCCACCCCTCTCCGAAGACTCAGGGCGGCTCACAATACATTTTAAAAATCATTATAAAAAACATTTAAAAATTAAAAATATTAAAAATATTAAAATCTCATTCATGCCATTCATGTCTGGATCTCACCAGATCACAAGAGTGAGATCAATGGCCCCAGTCCTGCCAGAAAAGCCAGGTCTTCACCGCTTTTCGGAAGGCCAATAGGGTGGGGATGGTCCGGACCTCAGGAGGTAACTGGTTCCAGAGAGCTGGGGCAGCCACAGAGAAGGCCCTCCCCTGCGGGCCTGCCAGCCGGCATTGTTTAGCTGACGGGACCCGGAAGAGACCAACTTTGTGGGATCTTACCGGTCGCTGGGAGCTATGTGGCAGAAGGCGGTCTCGAAGATAACCTGGTCCTAAGCCATGTAGGGCTTTAAAGATAATAACCAACACCTTGAATTGTGACCGGAGACCAATAGGGAGCCAGTGCAGCTTGCGGAGAATTGGTGTAATGTGGGTGTACCTAGGTGCACTCATGCCACCTCGCGCGGCTGCGTTCTGGACCAACTGTAGTCTCCGAACACTTTTCAAGGGTAGCCCCATGTAGATAATCTAACCATGAGGTGATAAGGGCATGAGTGACCATGAGGAGAGCCTCTTAATCCAAGTAGGGTCGCAATTGGTGCACCAGGTGAACCTGTGCAAAGGTCCCCCTAGCCACTGGTGAAGAAGGAGAGTGCAAAAGTTGGCTTGAAACTCAGCATTAAGAAAACTAAGATCATGGCATCCAGCCCTCTCAATCCGTGGCAAATAGATGGGGGAAGAAATGGAGGTAGTGACATATTTTATTTTCCTGGGCTCCAAGATCACTGCACATGGGGACTACAGCCAGGAAATTAAGAGACACTTGCTCCTGGGGAGGAAAGCTATGGCAAATCTAGACAGCATATTAAAAATACTATGCCAACATACTATGCCAACAAAAGTGCATATAATCAAGACTATGGTTTTTCCAGTTGCAATGAATGGCTGTGAAAGCTGGACCAAAAGGAAGGCTGAGCATCAAAGAATTAAGGCCTTTGAACTATGGTGCTGGAGAAGATTCCTGCAAATCCCTTGGATTGCAAGGCGATCAAATTGATCAGTCCTAGAGGAGATCAACCCTGACTGCTCTTTAAAAGACCAGATCCTGAAGATGAAACTCAAATACTTTGGCTTCAAATACCTAATGAGAAGGAGGGACTCACTGGAGAATGCTGGGAACGATTGAAAATGAGGTGGCTGGATGGAGTCATTGAAGCAGTAGGCGTGAGTTTAAATGGACTCCGGGGGATGGTAGAGGACAGGAAGGCCTGGAGAAATGTCGTCCATGGGATCGTGATGGGTTGGACATGACTTTGTGACTAACAACAACACACACACACAAACATCTTGAATATATATCAGAAAGAGGAAACTTGAGAGTTCACAAAGTTGATACTACAGTATATGGAAGAAAACTGTGACCGAATCTGGATGTTCTGCTTCAGAAACCATGAAGCCTCCTCCCAGAAGGTAACAAGGAAAACAGGTTGT
Source organism: Pantherophis guttatus (assembly GCF_059756535.1). Classification (NCBI taxonomy): domain Eukaryota; kingdom Metazoa; phylum Chordata; class Lepidosauria; order Squamata; family Colubridae; genus Pantherophis; species Pantherophis guttatus. The sequence continues at coordinate 165,246,997 of NC_142063.1, forward strand.
GAAGAGGATGTGTAACATCCCAGACAATACTGCAGACTCTGCTCAAGCAATGCTTATATGCTATATCCTGAATAGACAGAAGTGAATTGCCAATAATCTTCTCTGCCATCCTCACCACTCTCTTCACTGCCTTCCTGAAGCAGTAATGCTTCCAAACCAGATAGTAATGCAATATGACAGGATGCTCTTGATCGTCCTTCTATAGAAAATGGTAAGGACAGGGGAAGGAAGATGTACTTTTCTCATGTGATACAGAAAATGCAGGCACTGCTGTGCCCACTTCACCAGTGTCTCACTGTTGAGCGACCAAGATAGATGATAGAAATGAGAGAGACAGAGATGAAGATAGGGAATATTGCTGCAGATATTATTTTCTTAAATGCGAGCAAAACTGGCATGAAAGGGACATAAAGCTAATTACCCTGTTTAAACCTGTTGTTAGAAGCTAGGCTCAGTTAGTCATGTATTGGGAAGGACCAATAGAGGGTCAGTGCACGCAATGTATATTCAACTTCTCCTACTTCCTCTGGCTAGCAAGAATTTCTAATGACCAATTCTGAAATAACCATGAGAATTTTTAAGATTCTTGTTTTTATATATATATTAAATATAGTACCACACTATTGATGTGCATGTGTATGGATATTTGTGATATACAATATATATGTGGGATGTATGTGAGGGTGTTTTCATTCAAACTTTGGCACAGGCACTCTGGAAGTGCTGAATGATAAGTAGGCAGAAAGAACTTGAAAGCAGTATAATTTTAACTACTCATCAGCCCCTTCTCTCATTTTTCACTCTACCCAGAGGCTAACGAAAAGTGAGTAGGGAAAACACTTCAAAGCAATACTTTAGGCGCAGTTCACATTTTTCCATCCCCACAGACATTTCTGAAGCAATTTTAGAGCTGATTATCAGTGTGAAGTTTCAGTTTCTCAAGAAGTTATCCTGTAACTTGAAAGCAAGGGGAGTCTTTCTGAGTTTTATAATGAGAAGAGCAAAGTGGGTTGCTTTTTGTTTTGTTGGTATTGTGGAGAAAAGGTTTTGAGCAAGTTGCTTAAGAACCGATACACTCAAAAACATGTAGTGTAAAGGAAGGAAGGAAGGAACAATTTCATTTTGATTTTTGCTTGGTTTTAGTTCAGATGTATCTTGGTGGGAGAAAAATAATAGGCAAAAAGGCAGACTGGCCATAATACCTCAGTAGCTTTTGTTACTACTGATCATGTTAATAAATGTCATGTCAGTATTGATGGTGTTGATCATTAGTTGATTGGCTCTTGGGATTAAGAATTGTAAGCTTGGACAGGTACAGTTTAAAGCCTCTGGAGAGGATCATTTCCAGAACTTTCTGCTGCAGGTTCTACACAGTACTCCATTTCAGGGATGAAATCCAGCAAGTTCTGACAGGTTCTGGAGAACCAGTAGGAGAAATTTTGAGCAGTGTGGAGAACCGGCAAATACCATCTCTGGCTGGCTCCAGAGTGGGGCGGGAATGGAGATTTTGCAGTATCCTTCCCCTGGAGTGAGGTGGGAATGGAGATTTTGTAGTATCTTTCCCCTGCGATGCCCACCAAGCCATACCACGCTCACCAAGCCACGCCCACAGAACCGGTAATAAAAAAAAAATGGATTTCACCACTGCTCCATTTCATAATGCCAAGCCCATGAATTCTGCAGAATTCATACATACACTCCATAAACATCTATTTTCATATTTTCATTCACCTGAATGACATCAATGTATAATCACTAACTGATTGACAGGAAAATCCATTTGTTTATGATGACTTTCAGTTAGTACAAAAGAAACCTTTACTTCTGATATATTATTTGCTTCATTTTCTGACATTCTGATTTATTCAGTTAAGTGGCTTGCAGTCCAAATAGTATGGGACATATTTTTCTGTTCTATCTACATACCTACTCTATAGATTATCTGTTATCTATAGAGGATTATAGAGGACTATAGAAGATTCTATAGAGGACTATAGAAGATTATATCTATAGAGAACTGCCTATACAGGCAGTCCTCAATTTACAACCATGCTTTCAACAATTGTTTAAAGTTACAATGGCACTGAATAGTGGTTACCAGCAGTCTTTGGAATTCTCTTCCTGACCGGGGCCTCTCGTACTCCCTCGCTTTATAACCATATCACTGAGTGATGGAAATTCTGGTACTAATTGCTGTTCTAAACTGAGGATCACCTTAGGTGAATTCTTTTCTAAAAACAACAACAACAACAACAACAACAACAACAACAACAACAACAACCATTTGCTATTCATCAATCCATCAGTCATTCAATTACATCTTTTTTATGAAGATTGGTGGCCATATTTTAATAACCACCAAGTTAGACTATTGAAATATGTTGCATTTTGAAGGCTGCCAAGAAACCTTTCCTAGTTTAGGGTATACCTGTTAGACTACTTGCTAGAATATATGTTTGGGAAGTAGTTGTTTTTATAAATTCTTCCAATATTACTTATAAATATTTTCTATTCTCACTACTGTTTAAACCCCAAGGCAAAAAAAAACAAAAACAAAAATAAATCAATTATTAGGCAGATTAGAAATTTAACCTCAAAGGAACAGCATAATTTGAATGTTTTTAAGGTTTCCCTTTCTACTGATCCATTTTCAAATAGAATGCAAAGTGCATGTTTTTTTCCTTCAGAGTCTAAATAATTTCTCCCACTTGAGCCTATCCATAGCCTAATTTTTTTTTTATCTGATGAGAAGTGAGTGATGGCTAGCTTGTCTGTAGGGCCTCTGCTATGGAACCTTCTCTAATGGTCTTATACCCTCTAGGCTTTCAAATTCTGGTGTATTTTCTTCCTGCACTTATTATTTATGACATTGCCTTCATGCATTTTAACACTGTGTTAATTACAGTAGTGGCCAAAATTGTGGAAACCTTTTGGGAAAAGTGTATTTTCTAAAACTAGCTAATAACACCACTTTTTTTGGAGTAGTACCATAAAATTATATATCAATGGAAAGATAATTTAATCAAGAATGTAATGCAATAACTTTTATGAAGGATTTGCTATTAGAATAGCAGTTACAGTATAAAGAAGAAAAGTGAAACAGGTAGAAAAAATTGAGATATACAAAAATTATCACCATAGAAAAAAAGAGATATACAAAAATTATCATGTCAGTTAATACTTAGTTGGGTAACCTTTAGCATAAATTACGGCCTTACAACATCTTCCCGTGGAGTGAACCAAGCCTTTTAGTTCTGCAGCTATTATAATGTGAAACCAAGATTGAATTATTGCTTCTACTAACTGGGTTTTATTGCTGGGTTGCTTCTGACTAACAAGTTTCTTTAGTCGGCTCCATAGATTTTCAATTGGGCTATTCCCAGGCCATTTCAGCAATGGAATATGATTATCCTGAAACTCCCAAAAAAAGTAGTGTTATTAGCCATCAAACCTCAAAAATACAGTTTTCCCAAAAGGTTTCCACAATTTTGGCCACTACTGTAGTTACTGTAATCCACTTGGAAATTTTGAATGGTAAGGTGGCCCAGAGAGGTTTAAATGAACTGACTAAACCAGTCAGTTTCAGGAGGACTTTTATTCAGTCAACATGCCACAGAATTAACTTCATATTTATTGTTGAGGAGCCTCTGCTGTTCTTTAGTCTCAATAGTTCTTGAAGATAGTGGGATGGTTCAACATTAGGTGACTGAGCATATCAAGCCAAACTAACAGAATAGAATTATCTCATTTTATAGCTCTCTAATGCTTTATTCTCTTTTTTTCCTACTGTTCCCCATTTTGTCTGCTAATGTCTAATACATCTTTACAAACATTCAGATTTGGAAAAAAAATATGACTTGCACTGGGCTGATTTTATATTTGTCCAAGAGGCAGCAATGACCTTTTAAATTTAAGAGCCCTGGTGGCGCAGTGGTTTGAATGCAGTATTGCAGACAAATTCTGCTGTGTGCCAGCAGTTTGATCCTGACTGGCTGAAAGTTGACTCAGTTTTCCATCCTTCTGAGGTCGGGTAAAATAAGGATCCAGATTGTTGGGGGCAATATGCTGACTCTGTAAATCACTTAGAGGGGGCTGTAAGTAATATGAACCGGTATATAAATCTAAGTGCTATTGCTAAATTGTCCAGCTTCAAATGAATCTCAGCCTCCTAACGCTTCCAGATAAGATTCTCTCCCACTCCCTGTTCCACCTCCCTCCCTCTCTCTCTCTCTCTTTCTCTCTCTCTCTCTCTCTGTGTGTGTGCATGTGTGTGTGTGTGTACATATGATGAGCACTCTTCAGCACACATACCCTGAGCACTCTTCAGTGCATTCACAGAACCTTCTCTGAGCAGGAGGTATTAATATTTTTAACCTTTTCTTTTGTTTTACATTAATGTTACCTGCCCTATAATACCCCTAAGGCCCGCCCAATCTGTGAATTGTAGTGTCACCAGCACCGATGACCTAATAAGTAGCTTTGCCCTCTCTAACTCCTCCTTATAGAAAGCTTACTGCCTGTGGGTTAGCTAGGTGCCACTATGTAGAGGTTTACCCTTAGAAATTCTGGATACATACTTGATACTTAAACTGCTTCTAGCAGACAACTTGTAACTCTTCTGATTTCACCTATGCCTAATTCAAGCCTTTCAGCAAAATGCATGCATTTGTAAATAGGTATTTATTGATGGACAGCCAGTTCAATGTGGTTGACAGACTTCATTGGTATATGTAAACAACAAAAAAAGAGAATTGTACATCTGGACTAGTGTTTCATGCACTACATCTTGTCATTTTGGACATTGATTATAGGAAATAATGTACATTGCAACATAAGAGAGAGCCTTCCTTCCATTTATCCTGCTTTGTCTTTGTAGCATCCTATAGTTGGATCATCTTCCAGCTTTGCTAACATAGATTTTTCTTATTTATTTTTCATATTTTTCTGATCATTTATTTCCACTATTTTGTTCATTTCTTACTGAAGGAACATCTTACAAAAGTTTTCATTTCAAGATGATCACTTAAATCAAATCCCATCTGAGACCTGACAACAACTTTGATCCTCTACAAAAGGAATTTTTTTCCCACTTCACAATAGGAACCATATAGAACAGAAAATAAAAATGAAAACCCGCTACACTAAAAATCTGATAACCTTGAAATTAAAGTTTAGAGATAAAGAAAACATGCAAATAAAGCTCTCACTCTATTGTCTCTGATCCTGAGGATCAATACTCAGTATCTATGCCAACCTAATTAACAAGCATCCGAAAAGGCAGTCCTCATTAATCAAGTATTTAGTGATTTTCTATTAAAAATTTACAATTGAATTTTTGCATAAAACATGATGCTTTTTCCCCCCTTTTCTTCCTTTACATGGTTGCCTTACAATAGAATTGTTTTCAGAACTAAGCACTTGGACATCATTCTCAGGCAAAGGTCCCATATCAGAAGGAAACAAACAACTAATAAGCTAAATATAGATGGATTTAATCAAGCCACCAGCCCTCTGGCTTTGGAGAAATCAGTGATGCATTTGACATTTGAAAGCACGTTGAGGTTGTTGGGCACCAACAGCTTCTAGAGGAGGCTTTCGTGTTCACAAAATAGTTGTTACAATATGTGTCGCCAGTTGGGTGAAGGGCAGTTGGATAGCCAGGAAGGCATCTCTGGCAAATTAGGGACCCAACAGCTAAACCGATCAACAAATTGGTAATAGAGTGAAACTCTAGGCTATTCAATGTCCTTTCAAAGAGGATATAAAGATACCACATCTGATTGGTGCAACTCCCTAGCACCAGTTTTATCAATGTTGTTTTCTCCTCTCCTGACCATTTAAGAAAGAACTAGACTTTGGGAGCCTAGACTTGGACAATGAATTCTTGTCCAAGAATTGTGAAATCCCCTCTGATTCAATGATTCATCTATTCAACAATGGATGGAAACTAATCAAGGAGAGAAGCAATGCTGGAATTAAGGAGAAACTTCCTAACAGTGATGGCAATTAACTGGTAGAACAGCTTGCCTTCAGAAGTTGTGGGTGCTTCATCACTGGAGGATTTTGAGAAAATACTGGGCAGCCACCTGTCTGAAATGGTATAGAGTCTCCTGCTTGAGCAGGGGGTTGGACTAGAAGACCTCCAAGGTTCCTTCCAGCTCTATTCTGATTGATTGATTGATTGATTTTCATTGAATAATGGAAGCAAGATATAATATGAAAAGTAGTCTGTTGAAAGCTGATTTTAATATTAGGAGGACAGAGGATTATAGCATTTTTCAGCAAAGATGATATACATCACTGTTAAACACTAACTTCTGGATGTCTTTTGTGTCCTGATAACTCAGCATCACAGCAGCAGCTCTGTGACAAATATTACTTATCACTCATGTCAAGACTTTGAAATGCAGAGAACATTTGAGCGCTAACCCTGGTTTATGGAATCAATCATACATGCTTCTTGTACTTGCCCTTTCCTTCCAGATTTGTGGTAATTCATTTTCAATGGCTCATTTCACTCTTTGAGATTCCTGGATATTTCTTTACAAAGAGAGGTGAATGAAGGAGCGGTGTGGTTGTATAACTGAACTTGCTAATAGTAAACTCTACTGAGAAATTGGGATATTTGGAAATATATTTGAGAAGAATAATGTGATTCCAAGAAGGCTGTGGATTTCCTGTTGATCAGTATAGCTTTCAGAATTCACTAAGTGCTTCCTTTATCATTATTGATTGTTCAGGATTTTGTCATAAATTTATCTTGCTTCTGTACCTATTTTACCTCTTTTTTAATGACTTGTCTTGGATAAAATGATGTAAAATAAAGAAGATACATGGATGTTAAAAATGCAAAATAGTTTTTCAATTTAGGATAAATCCATGGTTTGCATTTCTAAATAATACATTCAGTAGTGGGTCCCACTTACCTTCGCTACTGGTTCGGAACTGAGAGAGCCTGTGAGTGTTTGCTTCGCTCGCATGCAGCACTTCTGCCTATGCGTAGAGCGTCCATGATGATGTCCGGGCTGGTGGGCGGAGCCTCCCACCACCGCCACTACTGGTTCACCCGAATGGGGGTGAACCGGTAGAAACCCAGCACTGAATACTTTTTTAAAAAAATAGTATCAATGGAAATTTCTAGAAGGTTTAAGTTTAAGTTTAAGTTTATTTATTTATCAAGCATATATAAGATAACAGGTAAATGTATAAACATAATCTGAATACATGAAAAGAATAAGAGTAAAAAGGAATATTAGGACAAGGACGGTAGGCATGCTGGTGCACTTATGCACGCCCCTTACAGGCCTATTAGGAATGGGGTGAGGTCAACAGTAGACAGTTTAAGGTTAAAATTTTGGGGGTTTGGGGAAGTAACTACAAAGTCAGATAGTGCATTCCAGGCATCGACCACTCTGTTACTGAAGTCATATTTTCTGCAATCGAGTTTGGAGCTGTTTACCTTGAGTTTGTATCTATTATTTACTTGTGTATTGTTGTGGTTGAAGCTGAAGTAGTCATTGACAGGAAGGACATTGTGGCAGATAATTTTATGTACTATGCTTAGGTCAGATTGAAGCCGGCGTAGTTCTAGGTTGTCTAAGCCCAAAATTTGGAGTCTGGTGGCATAAGGTATTTTATTGTGGTTAGAGGAGTGGAGGACTCTTCTCGTCAAATGTGCTTCTCAACAAATATGCTTTAAATGACAAAATTGAAGTATGGCTGGACATCCCACCAACATCTCCAACTCCAAAGCTCCATTGTGATGCACATAAAAAAAAGAAGAGATGGAACTTTGATCAAATGCAGGTGCCATCTTGCCTTTTTTTCCTCTGGATACTCCTGGTGTTTATGTGGAATAGTTTTAACATAATTTAAAAGATAATTCTCCTGAAACAATAACATAAAATCCTGCCTGGCCTCTTTAGTATGGATGATTTAAATCCCACTTACAATATTCCTCTACCTGTTAATTAAATACACGGCTGACTATTCTTTTCTGGAACAGGGAGATAGGAAGACACAGCAGGGGAATTGTCCAGTGAATCAAGTGATCATCTGTACTTTGAGATTAATAGTTTACAGGCTGTTGTTAAAGGATCTCTATCCAGTTAAGATTTTCTTAATCCTGTTTATAGTCAAGCTGGAACGAGCACAGGACCGGAGCAATTTAAAGATGCACTGTGTATATTTCCTTGGTCTGTTTCCTGCATATACCCCCAAATTTAAATATTAAAAAAATAAATAATATCGGCTGTCTGCAATTTAGCAGTTCAAATCTCACCAGGCTCAAGGTTGACTCAGTCTTCCATCCTTCCAAGATGGGTAAAATGAGGACCCAGATTGTTGGGGACAATATGCTGACTCTATAAACTGCTTGGAGAGGGCTGTAAAGCACTGTAAAGCGGTATATAAGTCTAAGTGCTATTGCTATTGCTATTAATAAAAAGATAACTTGGGATTCTTATCCCATGCCCCTACTTTGTGCATTGCAAGAGAAATATATGACTTTTACATCCCTAGCCTTAAACACAACTGCTTTTCAAAGAATCAGGGGGGAGGGAGGGAGGGAGGGAGGGAGGGAGGGAGGGAGGGAGGAAGGAAGGAAGGAAGGAAGGAAGGAAGGAAGGAAGGAAGGAAGGAAGGAAAAGAAAATCCATTTGTGATTGTGACCTAAAAGTAAGTGTCATTCTCCCCCCAAAAAATGGAAACACTTGGATTCATTGAATATTCTTGGACCTACAGTAAACTCTAAACACTGAGCTGCCAACATATATGCATTATGTTCCCCCTCACTTCCCAAACCAAAATGAGCTAATCTCAGTTCTCTGCATCTATATATGGGAGGCTCTCCCATGGAACATCATGTAATGTCCATGGGACTCAGCTAGTGGAGAGTGTTTCATGCTTCAGATTAAAGTTCTTGCAATGCAATGATGTCAGACAATGAAGAGATTGAAAATATTTAAGAGAAAGGGAAGGAAGAGGCCAAGGACACCAAAACTGGTCATTAAATGTAGAGATCATTAATTTTCAACATGGAATTAAAATCAAACTATACTTTTATAATTATTGTCAGTTCTATTCGAACAGAATGGTTATCTAAAATGAAATTCAAGTATACTTGACATTAGTGAGTTATGTTCTCCAATAATTTGAAACCCATCTTTCTGAAAAGTCAAGTAGGCATTGATTGCATTTTGGAAAATTGGTTATATATATTTTTTAGACTCCGTGGAGTGAAAGGCATCTTTCAATGGCCAATAGAACAAGTACTTAAAAGGTATTTTGCATGCTTGTTAATTCTGAAATGCTTCATCAGAACTCAGGGTAAAATAGAGTACCATATTGCTCCTTGCATTACATGGAGGAACCCAATTTTATACAGCTGCATAATGATCCCTATAGTAAGCACCAAATGTGTCTGAAATGTTTATAACTGACACATATTTTTTCTTTGATTTGCACCTGATTCCATCTTCCCACATCCTGAACTACGTCTAATAATTAGGGTCAGATTATCAGATGTCAGATTATCAGATGGGTCCATTCAGATTCTAGACTTTTCACAATGCATTGGGTTTGTATCTCTGGAGCACCAGGGACTTGAGAGTCATGTGAAATACATGAACAAGTTGTTATGGTTTAATATTGGATTTATTTTACAGACAAGAAAAGTCAACCTACAAAAATTACTTCTACTATATTGAGAAAGGTATGCTACCATTCCTTTTGTGTGTGTGTGCACTCTCCTCCCTTCAATCTAACAATGTGAAATGTGGCACATGTGGTATTTGCTGTGGAGTAGATTACCATTGTTCCACATTTAGTCATTGCTTTTTCAACCTAGAATAATGAAGCTCTAACTCTTTCCTGAAGTTGTCACAGAAATCTACCATAGATTTGCTTTCAAAATAAATGCATACTCCATCAAAAGGGCATTTGATATAGCATAAATTGAAATGTAGTTTTAGAATTTGTTTGTTATCTCTCAAAATAATGCATATAATAAACCAAACATTAGGTGGTATATATTAAAAAACTAGGCATTTCAAAAAACTTTATAACTCATAGGAAATCTGATGGATCCAAATGCATACCAGACTGAAATGGACTGGATTTCAGCTGGCCCACAGATCCCTATCCTTACTCATCCCAGTTTAGAGGTTGGATAATAAAAGAGTCTTCAGAAACTGGTTTTGAATTGCTATTTCAAATCAAAGATGTCATTCTTAATGTAGAAGAAAGGGAAAATCATTAAATCCATAGGAGAGCATATTATTCCTGGCATTTAGTTATTTAAATTTAATCCAATTTGGGAAGCAGCCCTCAACCCAAGCAAGCAAACAAAACCTGCATACCAGCTGCCCTATCACATGTGGCTGTATAGTTTACACAAGGATTCCATTTCAAATCTATCGTAGAGTCCCAGCAGGGAACTCTTTGTAGCAGATGGGGCACTGAGCCGCAATATGATTCAAGGAAGGCCTAGAAAGTTCAAGAGACTTGCTTTGCAAAACAAGCAGCAGACTCCAAATCAACCACCAGAAGTCAGAAGTAGAAAAAAAAAATTCTACTTTTTCTAATGAATCTCTAATATTTGAAAAAAAAAATTGAAGCCCACAAATGCCCTTTCAATACCAGAAAAAGACAATCTTTCCACATAAAATTACCTTCCTTGACATTCCCAATTTCCTTTTTATTTTAATAACAACTCTCTTTCTCTGTGTATGTTTATGTTTGTAATGGATGCCCCCAGAAGCCAGCTTGGATGACAAGAGCTGGTTTCAGGAACTTTGGAGTGAGGCTCAGAGCAGTGTCTAGAAGATTCTGGGGACCCTGAACCAGTAGGGGGTGGGCAAGAGGAGGATGAGAGGCCAGAAACCTCAGAAGGTTTGGAGAAGTGACTGTATGAGTGGCTGGCTAACAAAGAGAGGGAAGAAACACAGTTGCAGCCAGGAGGCTTGAAAGGCCAGCCAGAACCAGAGGGCAGAGAAGAGGCATAGCAGCATCCAATCAGCATGGAGGAAGAGGAATTGCTTCTTCCTTTGGATCCCAGGGCTTGGAGGACTGAGAGGAGGATGTGCAATGGAGGTTGGTGAGGCTACTGACAAGGAGGCAGCCCTCCTAATGAGCTGCACTGGTTTGTGGCTATTTAGCCCAGCAAAGTGACACTAGAGATAACTCATCCGTTTCTTGCCATGCATTTGTTCAGCATCATGACTCTTGGTTTGGGATTTAAACTTTGATCCTGTTATTGGACTTTGGACTTGATCTTCAGTTTTGTGATTTGAGCTTGGACCACAGACTTGTCTTTTGACTTCAAAATGGGTGGTGATTTTACAGATTTTGTCCTGTGTTTCTGCATTTGGGAATTGGACTCATTGGTTTTTGTGCTGAGTCCTGGGGAATACTATTCGGGGCTGGCAAAGCCCCAATAAAGACTTCAAACCCTCATGGTGTGTGCATGGGTCAGCAGGACAGAACAGTGTTTCTCTCTGTGTGTGAGTGTGAGTGAGAGGGAGGGAGGGAACATGTTGCTATTGGAAGACAATTGGAAACACAGAATTTTTGCTAGAATCTATTCTATTCCATCATATTAGCATTTATATGTATCCATGATGATGCCAAGATGTCAAAATCTGGAGATATTGCTCCCAAGCTCTTAAGGGGCATAGTTTCTGTAGCTGACCAGGCTGAGCATAAAGGTGAGGTCAAAGGCATCATCAATCTGGAGTCTTTACACCCTTGAAAGAGACCTAAATCCTGTCCCCTCCCCACCCCGGCCGCCCTGAAGTCTGTCAACACTTATCTGGCACGTATTTGCCTTGACTTTTAGTAGATAAGATTCTTGTAGAGGTTTCATGGAATAAACTTGCAGTGCTTTTGAACTGTATCCTGGCTCCTGGTTTCTTATGCCTAACAGTTTCATCATATCTGCATATTTTGTCCTTGGTCCTCTTGCCCCCAGTGGATCCTCATAATAATGTTTTAGAAAGCTGCCTTTCCATTAACCTTTTCCCATCCCAGATTTAGACATAAATAATCTTCCTTTAACTAACTTCACAAAAGATAAGGATGAAATCCTTTGGTGACTGAATGCCTCAGTTACCATTATTGATTAATCCTGGGTTACACTTTCTTTGTGATATGAATTTGTGATATGAATTTTGCTACACATGTATATTTATTTTATTTTATTTTATTTTATTTTATTTATATGTCGCCCTATCTCCAACAGACTCAGGGCGGTTCACAAGTATGCTTTGAGTATATACTTCTCAAAGCATATTACAAAGAAATAACTCTTTCACTGTATTTGTTTTTGCTACTCTTTTTTTTACTACATTTTCTTCTGTTGCTGTTGCTCCTCTTTCTTCTTCTCCTTTCTTAACATTACGTCTTCTTTCTTATGGACCCACATTGGGCATATTGCAACTGAAAGAGAGTTATGAAAATTGATGGAGAAGTTGAAAGAAATTGAGACTCCATTGATAAATAAACACAATAACCTGAACTAGTAGAAATTCAGCATGGATGTGTTTCCATAGTGAAGTCATTCTGATCTTGAAAGTTGTTATAAATGTGTTTATTTTACTCTCTCTTTCTAAATTTACATCATAGTTTCTTTCTTTCCAATCATCAAACCCATAAATCACAAGTTTTTTTTCTTTTTTTCAGCATTAAGTCCATAAAGGATTTCCAGTCTCTAATAAATGTTGATTTCCTCCCACCCCCCCAAGTGGACGAGTCAATTTTGTCATTTCTGTTAGCTGTGTTGTCTTCACCATCCATTCCTCCATTGTCAATAGTTCCGAGTCTTTCCATTTTTGCACATAGAGTAATCTCACAGCAGTGATTGTATATAAAACTAGTCTTCCGTGACTCTTTTCTAATTGTCTATCCATTAATCCCAGCAAGAAAGGTTCTAGTTTCAACTGAGTAAGTCTGTTATCTTAAAGCCATGAAAATATGTTTCTCACTTCAGATGTAGAGAATGCTAGGGGCAGTCAGTCACTCTAGTAATGCCCCTGAGTATACTGTATAAATTAAAGGCTGTTCTCTATTAGCAAGAGGAAAGAAAACCAGGTTAGCTATGTCTGCTTCATGGGATATTTTGGTACCTCAGACTGGTGGGGATTTTCCTGAGGTGCAATAAGTTTTTATAGTGCCTACCTTTTTCCTTTCTGTCACTCAGACCACGTTGCCAACTTTTTTTACCACTGGAAAAATTTCATGAGAAGCAAAACCTGAAGCATGGGTATTTTGATAGGGTCTTTTCTATCTTTTCTGAGACAAATACAGCTTTTTCAGCCCCGCAGACCAAGATATGAACACACAGAAAAAGGGAGAACAACAAAACAATAAAAGAAAAGTGCTTGGCAAATTTGTCATTTGGAAAACAATGAAAATAACAACCCCCAGGTTTAGGAAGAGATTTGACCGCTGTTGGTAAGTCTCAAGAAGGCGAGAAATCAATATTTATTTCACTCAGAGTGCTGGCCCCAGCATGTGGTATTGATGTTTTCAACAGGACCAAAAAGCTTTTCACAGCAAGAAGTATACTTTTCTCCACCTTTGGAGAAGATCTGAGCATTAGTTGAATGTTATCGGTAACACCTCCCTTGCTTGCATTTTGTGTGTGTGTGTGTGTGTGTGTGTGTGTGTGTGTTTTCCATAGCTTTATAACATTTACATTAACTCTTCCATTCTTCTTGTCCTGAAAAGTTCTCCCCTGTTTTAACAGACTGAGCCATACCACTTTTCAGTGAATTGATTTTTGCTCAGGAAGCCCTCTGGACAAAAATCACAAGCTCTGCTGAAAATCAGTGTGAAGTTCTTTTCTTTCTTTGAAGTCAGGGAAATGAAGCCGATGCCTTCTCCCCTGCAAAGGGTCTCGGGCGCTTGCTGATCACAGTGTGACGCACTGACATCTTTAACAACCTTACTCTTTTCTTGCTATTGCTACTAGCTGCCCTTCGAAATGCATGTATGGATTCCAAGGCAGCTGTCACAATCAGCTCTTTGCCCTTATTATTCCATCCCTTTTTTATGTACACATTTCATGATAGCTAGTTCCCTGACCTTTGGATTGCTGCGGGGTTTTATTTCCAGATGAACCAGCTCCTGACCCATTCTTAGACCATCGAGTGAAACAATGAACTTCATTCAGCATCTCTTTACTCCTTCTTTTTAGAGCCTGTTTGACCTTGGCACCATCCTCTGGTTATTATCTCATCTCAAGGTCAGCATAGGGGAGCGAGAAAAGAAATGGCTCATCTGTATGAAGAGAACCCTTCTAGTGACAAGCAGGAATGTGTGTGTGTGTGTGTGGTGGTGGGGGGGAGATATGGCATTGGGAATCAAGCTGCTATTAAATGCTCTAATCCTTCTCACTAGCTAGCTGAAAATCACCTTGAGAGGCATATATATCTCCTGGAATGGATCAACACCCTGGCAAGGAGGAAATTGATTACTAAGCCCTTCTAAGGTCTTTGTGATTTTCACCTTTTCTGTGTAGCTAAAGCTGTTGTTGCAGGGGAATGATTCTTACCAGTTACATCACAATTAAAAATAGAAGGCAACTTGCAGGCTGCACCCCGTCAGGGATCCAATTCCTGCTTTTAATCTTATTATGATTACCTTGTTTTGCTCATGCAATATAAGGAACTAATGCAATGAGGGGGAAAACGGATTCAGAGTCACTTGACAGAATCGATGAGATGAAAATCCTGCCATTTTGCACCAAACCATTCTTTACTTCTGCCATTGCAGTTTTGTTCTTGACAATTCACGTACAATCCTCTATTGTGTTCAGTATGAAACTTCTCTACTCTTTCAGCCACTTTTATTTGATTGAATTTGAAAAAAGCTTCTTTTCCATCATGGTTAGATGCAAGACTCTTAAAAAGCTCTTAAAAGGTGGCCATGGTGAGTGTCCTGTCTTTCATCATCCAATTATCACTCCAGCAGCCTGCAACCTGCTTAGCTTTTCAGAATTTAGTGAAAATTTCCTGTGGAAGACGTTTTTCTCATGGGACATTTGCACATTTTTGGGGAGTAAGGACAGATTCAGAGTAGGACTGTGCAGTGCTATTTTAGAATGCTCAAGTAAGTTCACATTTGTTGGCAATATCTTTAAACAACTGTGTATTTTAATGCGATTCACAGAGGATGGCAAGATGGGAGGGGACAAAAAACAAGTATGTGCTAACTCAATCAGGTCAACATTATAGCTTATACCATTACATTAGACATTGGTGTTCAAGTATCTGTTTACAACATTTATGGATGGCAACAGGAATAGGGAATCCTTAGGGTTTACTGCAGATGTTGTGTAGTGTTGCTGACAGGGACTACATGGGTGCCCATAACTGCTCCACCACCTTTTCCTCCTTCTAATGCAAAGAAATTGAGAGATGTGTGATCCAAATACATTTTAAAGAATTTTCAAAGCGATCTAAGAATAAGATCCATCCTTCCTTCCTTCCTTCCTTCTTTCCTTCCTTCATTCCAACATTGTTATCTGGAAACAATAGAAGGGAAGAACAATACACAGCTAGTAGAATATCACAAAAAGGTTATTTTAGAAAGAAATCTGTTTTAGAAAGAGATCTTAACGGAACTCATTTTTTAAAATATAAAATTTCATTAAATGTTAAAATCATTTCAATTAACATTTCTAAAAGTTTTTCACATGGAATATTGCAGATATATTAAATGACAATATACCAACATTCATATAAAATTCATATAAAAGACTATATACTTAAAGGAAGCTTCCTAACTTAATATATATAAAAAGACTGTATAAAGAGAAGAAAAGAAAGAAAATTATCTAAGGTAAAAAGGGAAAAATTTAAAAGACCATTTCAACCCCATTGTAAAAAGTAAAAAAAGGATAGCAAAATATATCAGGCTATTAAAATTATATAAGTTTGCTCAAGTCCAAATCTTTGATTTTATTTAAATGAAATAATCCTAAACCAAATGGGGCAACCACTTATTTAGGGCTATTGGTAGCTTTTTATATCCATTTGTTCTGTTGGTGGGACGTGGAGGGGGTTAAGGGCAGAAACTCAGCTCAGATGCCTGTGAATTCTGCCAGAAATGTTTGACCCCACAATGATAGGTTCAACGCACAGTGCTTACAGTCTTTGGCATACAGTGTATGAATTTGTGAACAATAGATTGAGAAGAAACACACTGACTTTACAAATAATTTGAATATGTAAATCATTTGGCCAAGAACTTGCCCCCTACCATCCATATCCATATCCATTTATCTTTTCATAGAATGGAGTCAAAGGCTTAGATGTGTTGATTGTTAAAAAACACCCATGTATTTATATGGAAGGGATTCATTTTTTTTTAACTTTTTGAGAATTTTTGAAAAAAATCTCCTGAATCAGATCAATCTACTGTTACTTGGCAACCCCACCACATCTGCAACCTAAGTAGGCACATTCAGAAACCATTTCACCCCTGGATTTTTCTCACTAGAAAAATTAGTCTCTAGTGACTGTTAAATTGGAAGTACCACTAATTCGTGGCACCACTACTTTGGACATATTATGAAAAGTCCCAGCTCTCTAGAAAAAGCTGTAATGGTGGGAAAGGTGAAAAGAAAGAAAAGAAGACCAGCAACAAGATGGATAGACTTAGTTATAGCAGCTGTACCGTTGGAAGATCTGAAACACCAGGTTAGGGACAGATCAATCTATCTATGTGGTTGATAGGAGTCAAAAACAACTTGAAGGCACATAATCAATTACAACTAAGATGTTTGTTTTAAAAGAGGGTTTTGGGTGGACCAACATAATAGCAATGTTCAAACAGGACTATTCCACAGGGCTGTTGACACTCAGCTATAAGCATGAATATTTTGTTTAGCTGAAGTACTTGTGTGTCACAGCATATTATATTTTTACATGAAAACATTGGATGAAGAGTTAGTTTTTTTCCAATGTACTCTCATGAGATACCATCAATATCAGAGCAATTAACTCTGTAAGCCAAAGCTTCAAATAATGTCTTTGTGGTTTTAAATGAAAATCTAAGAAAGGTAACTATTGTAATAGGCCCTAGATTGTGTTTATATGAAGCAATTTATCAAACTGCATCAAATTATGTTGTTTGTTATGTTTAAAATAACAAAAAGCAAGCAAAGGAAGAACAGAGCCATTAAGAGTAGTTTTATTAGAAGTTCTTGGTCCTAAACCATGACAAGTACAAAGTAAGACAAACGGGAATGGAACAATAAAACAATATCTTAAAATAAATGGATTGTGTTAGAAGAACTGTGTGTGTGTGTGTGTGTGTGTGTGTGTGTGTGTGTATTTGAAACCCACTAATCTTTTGATTTAATTTTTTTGTGATAGCTTTTCTACAAAACAAACTATAATAAAATTAACATTTGGTCCAACTTAATAGCCAGTGAAGTATTGGATGCAAGATGCTGAGAGTAAACTATCAGGTTTTTTTTCTTTCTGAACAAGTAAACATTGTATTATTTTAAGCAATAAGTGCCTGAAATGAATAGTAACTCAGATTCCTAATTCCCAAATAGCTACTTATATAAAACCTACAAACTTCAGTGAAGATGAATATAGCTGATGGCAGGTTCATTTGTGCATATATGAAATTTTTATTTGGGCATATATTCCAGAAAAAAAGCTGAGTTTACCTGATTCTTTTTTCTTTTTTTATTGGACAGTTAGAATGATAGAATATGATTAAGATATTATTACTGATACCAATTAAATAATAATTTTAATGGAACAACTAAATATTTTCATAACAGTACTGCTTTGAACAAGTATAAAATTGTCCTGAGTAATATGCAGTTTGTTTACACTGAAATTAAATCAAAAGAAATCTCCAGCAGATTTTGGAATGAAATTTCATGAAAGTCTTCATCTTGGGACATTTAATATTAAAAAAAAATATATGAAAAAACATTCTACTAACATATATTCTTCTTCTTCTTCTTCTTCTTCTTCTTCTTCTTCTTCTTCTTCTTCTTCTTCTTCTTCTTCTTCTTCTTCTTCTTCTTCTTCTTCTTCTTCTTCCCTCTCTCTCTCCCTCCCTCCCTCCCTCCCTCCCTGTCTCTCCTGTGTGTATGTATATGTGTGTGTGTATGTGTAAATCTCAAAATATATCTTTTCAACAGTTGTCAATCTCCAATAAAGTAATTAATCATCTATGGTTGGCTATGAGTGATTGGATAGAAATTATCTTTAAAATGAAGAAAAATACTATAGATAAAAGTTCTGCTAGTACATT
Source organism: Pantherophis guttatus (assembly GCF_059756535.1). Taxonomy (NCBI): domain Eukaryota; kingdom Metazoa; phylum Chordata; class Lepidosauria; order Squamata; family Colubridae; genus Pantherophis; species Pantherophis guttatus. The sequence goes on from NC_142063.1 coordinate 165,265,279, forward strand.
ACAGTAAAATTTGTCTTAATCTGTATTGCAGTATCCTTAAAAAGCTTCACAAACTTTTAAATTATTTTTCTTTGAAATAATACTTGACAGGGGGGTGGGTGGGGAAAGAAAGAGAGAGATTCAATGAAGCAATCTAGGATCAGTGGCAAATTTGGCCTGGGAGAAGGGGGGGGGAATCATTCTTATCCAGACTCTAAACAAAATCCATCCTCTGACTTTACCTAAAGGAAAATGTTTTGACATTCAGTTCCCCTCCACCAAACAGTCTGTCAAGTTGTGGCATTTTCAGATGATAACACAGAGGGGGAGAAAAAGCTACCCAAAGGGGAAACCATCTCCCTAACTAATGGTACAAGTTGCACAAGGAATGCTTACTGCTTACTTATTGGATGATGGATAAATTACACACAAACATAAGAGGGGAGCATTAAAAAAAATATTGAATTTGAAGAGCATAATTTGAACACTTATCTAGCATGCTTGATGTAGGGGGTGCTATTGTTTTAACAAAAGGCTGCCATGATGGGTGTAATCAGTCCCAAAACTGTCAAGGTTGTGGTTATCTGTCATCCCCTTTTGGATATTATCAGTCCTGTGTACTTTTATTATTTTTTACCAGGCAGGTATAAGCACTATTTCAAGCAAAGCGCTGAGCTGCAGCTTCTACCCTCACGTTTCACATTTTCTCTTCGCTGATTTGGAGCTCAGAGGCATCCTTATATTCTTTAAATAATGATAAAGTTTGTTGTTTTGCTTTTTAGTAAGCCATCTTCCCATTTAATTGGCAATGTGCCCACATGATTCATGTCCAGAGAGTTATCAGTGGGCACGTGAGCTACCTAGGCCATTTCTTCTTCTCTCAGCCCTAAGAAGAAAGCAAGGACAAATTGCTTCTGAAATCTTGCTTGCAGGGGCCAATCCAGGCCGTCACCAGATGTCAAAACCTGACTCAGAGGGGCATGTGCATGTATCTAGCTATACTCACAGACATACAAATAGATATGCATATACTTATACATGTATTTTATAAGCCACCTGATTGCAAATGAACCTGAGGCAACAAAGAATTTAGAAACATATAATAAAACTAAACCAATAGTGGCCAATCATAACAATGAAAGAGCATATTGAGGAAATGCAAATAAAATCAAAGTAAAAGGTAAAGGTTTCCCCTCACATGCATGCTTGTCGATTCTGGCTCTAGGGGGTGGTGCCCATCTCCATTTCAAAGCCGAAGAGCCAGCGCTGTCCGAAGATGTCTCCGTGCTCATGTGGCCGGCATGACTAAACGCCAAAGGCGCATGGAGCGCTGTTACCTTCCCACCAAAGATGCTCCCTATTTTTCTACTTGCATTTTTATGTGCTTTCGAACTGCTAGCATGGCAGAAGCTGGGACAAGTAAGGATTCAAACTGCTGAACTGCCAACCTTCTGATTGACAAGCTCAGTGTCTTAGCCACTGAGCCACCACGTCCCTTTAAAAAATCAAAGTAACACATATCTAAAGGAGGGTCACAAGTCATCCTGCCCAAGGGCCTGCTAGAAAAAAAACAGGTTTTCAGAACTTTCTTAAAAGACATCAGGATCATGTGGATTGTGGGTGGGGAGAGATGGGATGCTGTTCCAAATGACAAGGCTGTGTACAAGGAAGCCATGTAACCTACCTGTAAATAGAAACTAAATATCTTATACCCATTCTCACATTGTCCTAAATATGTTAAGTTTTAAATATTTCTTTTCCATCAATGATCTTGCCAGTTGTAGCTCCAGAAATATTGACTCTTAGTACTTCTTGCCCTACCAACTACTAGGAACATTAAGAATAGAGGCTTCAAGCAAGAGACTTCCCTTGTGTCCCTCTGTTCATTTCTGTATTAGCAGTTTATAGCCTCTTCTAGAGCAGGTGTGTCAAACTCATGTCATCACAGTGGTGTCACATGACCTATTGGGACATTTTTTTCCTTTTGCTAAACCGGGCATGGGCATGGCCAGCATGTGATGCATCCTGCCCAAGGACCAGAAGTTTGACAGCTCTGCTCTAGAGTTATCCAATCATTGAGGAGCCTGGTAGTGCAGCAGACTAAAGCACTGTTATTAACATCAGCTGCCTGAAATTACTGCAAATTCAAATCTCACCAGGCTCAAGGTTGACTCAGCCTTCCATCCTTTCTAAGATAGGTAAAAGGAGGACCTAGATTGTGGGGGCAATAAGCTGACTTTGTATAAATATACAAAAGTATGAAGGCTATTGTTTAATGCATTGTAAGCCACCCTGAGTCTTCGGAGAAGGGCGGCATATAAATCAAATAAAAAAAAATTGTTCAGCCAAAATTAACAGTAACACAGATAGGCTTCATATTGCTTCAATAGTGACTGGATGAGTCTATGCAGCTGCTATAAATCATTAGTGTGGATATGACTTTTTTTTTTTATTGAAAAAGTTTTCAAATACAAATTCCCCCCCCCCTTTTTTTCCCCTCTCCCTCCCCCTCCCTAACCCCCCCTCCCCACCCATCCCCCCCTGTGACTTCTTCATAACAAAAAAAAAACCTAATTCATAACAGATTACTTACTCCCTCCTCTAGATATTGACCTTTACTTACTAAAAATATTATTAATATTATAACATCCCCCTTTATCCATACATATCAAAAAAGAGAAAAGAAAGGAAAAAAAAAGACATTATACTATGACATTATAAAATAACTTCTCCACTTTAAAACTATACGATAAGTCCTACTTTAACATTTAATCTTCTATATATATTACTATAACATTCCAAAGCGGCCTTCCCCATAAAATCTAGTTTAACATTTATTCCACTCTATCCATTTCCTCCACTCCCCTAAATATAACACTTAAAAATCCTTTTCTTAGACTAATCAATCTACTAAATAGCTTGTTCACCCACTATCATGCAAAATTGCCATACACAACATTTCTTAACATCTTTGATTCACTGCCCACACTTCTTAAAAATATATGTCTATATTTTCCATTATATCTAAATAAAAAAAAAGAAAAGACAATGACTTTAAATTTATAATCCATATAGTATCTTCTTTGAGGTCTTTCCACTGGATTGGTAGAACCAACATCCATAATCGGGTAACATAGCTTACTGGTGCAACAGTTTATTCAGGATCTTCAATCATATCTGCCCCCATCAGTAGTAAATATCTTCTTATATGTATAAAAGTAAAAACAACCACCCGAGTGACATTATAATTATATTCCATATAGTAATAATTGTGGGTTTCATCAGGATTATTAATTCCCATCATCGTAGTGGGTAACAACCCGATCTTCTGCATGCCCCAGCATAATTCTCTTGCCTTGTGATTCAAGATAATATAATATGTTTATCAACACAAAAAGAAATTCCAAAATGGATAATTCAAATCCATCAGTTTAAGGCTCGTTTCACGTCCCCAGATTACGGCCATGCAGAGATCTGCCACAAACCTCAGGATGATATTAACCAATATGTCGCCTCTTCTGTGTTTACACATAATCGTTCATATTTTAAAATCACTGGCTTCACTGTTGCCTGATTAGAAATTTCTGTTTTTATGCCACCTATTTCTTTTTTTCTTTTCTTTTTGTGGGTTTGGTTTCCATCCTGGTTCCCTTTCTATAAAGTGTGTATCATCTGGTCGGTTTTTATTCTGCTTTGTAGATTGGTCTTGTTGGTTTTGCTTTTGTATCTCATATTTCTTTTTTATCCCTTGTATATCCCCTAATTGGTTTCCATGTTTATCCTTGCCTTGATAAGTCATCACATTAAGATTAGATGCCTCTTCTCTCAAATTTGTAGATAGTCCAGCTGGGGTATCCAATAAATCCAAAGGCAATTCATCTGGTACAGTCTCTGTAATTCGATATTTTACCTTTATTTCCGGCTCCTTCTGCTTATCCTGTATTATACCTGGAGATGTTAAGTTCATTTTCAACCTATTTTGATAAAATTCTTCCGCTCTTTCAACAGTATTTAGCTGATATCTTTCTCCTTGGTATCTAAATATAATACCAACTGGGGCGTCCCACCTGTAGGAGATATTTCTCTTTTTTAACTCATTCACCAGAAAACCAAATTTCTTCCTTTCCATCAATATCTTAGGTGGGAGTTCCTTGTAAATCCAAATCTTTCTTCCATACAATTGCAAATTAGAATTGAAGGAGTTTTGAACGATATTATTCCTAATTTCCTTATCTGTAAAATAAATCACCACATCTCTAGGCCATTGCCTTTGCTTAGCAATCCAGGAGTTGATTCGATAAACTCTGTCGATCCTACAAAACACTTCGTCAGGTTGAACCTTTAGAATCCCAGCTAGAAATTCAGAAGATATTTTCCTTAAATCATCTCTATTATTTTCCTGCAAACCTCTTAATCTTATCGCATATTCTGTGAAATTATATTGTACCATTAAAATCTCTTTTTCAATCTTCTGTTGCAGATTTTCTGCATTACCATACTTTTGATCAGCATCCATTTTAGGTTTTTCTTCTAAGCTATTATCCTGAGTGTTTGTCAAATCATTTTCAATTTTTTGAATTCTATTGTCCAATTTATCTTGAATTTCTTCCATTTTAGACTCTAGTACATTAGTATTTGTGTCCAACTGTTTCATAAATCCTGTAAAACCATTAACCACTTTTAAGAGTTTTTTCTCCAAAAAATCAAACTTAGATTTCACCAATTCTTTAATTTCCTGCTTAAATTTTTCAAATTGCTGATTCACAATCTCCTCCCTTCTTTCAATCTCCTCTATAAAAAATTCTATTATATTAAAGTCAGGTTTCTGAGACTGAAGAATTAAGACTTGTTCCTTTAAGTTGTTGGTGGGGGGATCCCCCCCCTTCTTGTTTATCTGACTTTATGAGTCTCAGTGCCATGTTTCCGCCCAGGCAGGCTTTGTTAAAAAAAAAAGCAAGGAAAAAAAAAAGGGACTTCTTTCCAATCAACAACAATATCAGGTCTCCAAGGGAAAAAAAAAGAGAAAAAGACACAGGAGCAAAGTTTTGTCTACAAATGTAGCCAGTGGTATTTATTCCGCTACATTGTAATAATAAAAAACGGAAAGACTTTCCCTTTCAGCCTCTCCTCCAGCCAACGCCATTTTAAAAGGCTTCTTTTTTTTTCCTCTTTCTTTTCCTCCTCTCTCTTAAGTAATTTTTAAAAAAAAAAAATCAGTAAAATACTTGCGGTTCAATATTACAGGTCCAGCTCACATTTTCTTTGAGTAGTCTGTTAAATTTGCAGGCTTGCTTTTGACGCCTGGCTCTGCATCAGCAGAGGTCTCCCAAAGCCCGGAGCGGCGGCTGGGGATACGGGGCATCTCATCCGCTCTGTCCCAAAAGTAAAAAAAAAACTTTTGGGACTCCGCAGAGAGTTCTACCCACCCCTGCCGGCTCTATCTCCGTTTCCTCATGGAAACGGAGTTTTTTCGAGCCGCCATTCCATTGTAAAGGCGGCTCTAACAGGCGATGGAAGCTGACGATCCCAAAGGAACGTCTGGCAGTGGCAAACAGCAACCCGGAAGTCCTGTGTGGATATGACTTTTGTCTCTGCACTGCTTTTCCAGAGAAAAGATTTTATTTGCTTCCTAAAAGTATTTCCTATTCCACAAATACCAGAAGAAGATACTCAGACATTCTGGCTTTCTACTAGAGATGGAATGTTCTTGTCCTTCTGGATATTGAGGACCTATCACTAAGCCCTCATCATGGACTTCATATTATTCATACATCTTTTTTTTAATTTAATCATATCTACACTCTAGAAAATAATGAACCAAAGATACATCTGCAGAACATCTTAAAGCTGTTCCTGTGTACATGCCAACTTGTCTGAAAACCAGTTTTTTTAAAATACATCCTGTCCAGACTGAAACATGTGGCAACAGTTTGCATGGTACTCATTCCAAACTGAAACTACCATGTCCTCCGATACACGCACTAAATTGAAAAGAAAATCTTTTGAGGAGGAGGGATAGGAGGAGGGGGAGGATTTCAAACTATTAACCTATTTATATGGTAAAATGATATAATTTGAGCAGTTATAGTAGAGTAATAAAGGTAGAAATCATTGTCTAAACTGAAGGGACAATCTTTCCTCAGCCAATGAGCTGATGCGGTTACCTCACAAACAAGTAAATTGTACCAGCCAAAACAAACAGGACAACTCAAGGCTACAAAAAAAAAGGGGGAGAGAGAGAACTTTAAAACTGCAACAAAAAAAGTGTTCCTTGAGGTTATATTTGGGTCAGTGGTGGTGGAATTCAATTTTTTTTTTACTACCAGTTCTGTGGGCATGGCTTGGTGAGCGTGGTGTGGCTTGGTGGGCATGGCAGGGGAAGGATATTGCAAAATCTCCATTCCCACCCCACTCTGGGACCAGCCAGAAGTGGTATTTGCTGGTTCTCCAAACTACTTAAAACTTCCGCTACCAGTTCTCCAGAACCTGTCAGAACCTGCTGAATAGCACCCCTGATTTGGGTGTGGAAGTAGGGCGAATACAATGTAACTTCATCTTTTTTTGCTTTCCCCCAAAATAGTTGCTGTTCTGGCAACAAAACAACAAAAAAAGTGCAGGTACGCCCCATTGAATTAATTGAATGATTCCAAGGTTTACCGCAACATTTTCCTTATATAAATAATATTATCCCAGAACTTGTTTTCATGGTATTGTTCATCTGGATAAAAACTTCAATTATTTTTGCTTCTAGGCTTCATGGCTTTGTCTTTCATTATCTATCATCAACCTATCTCAGCCAGCTTATTCTTTTCAGGTGGCTCTGTTGTTTCATATCTGATGTTTCACTGCTGACACTAAAGTAATTAACCTATCAAACTAATTATCATGTGAACATCTGTTGACCCCAAATGGGACTTTAATCTAAGACAGCCATTCTGATAACTTCAACTGGAAGGGCTCCTTTCTCTTGCCCTAATGAACACAACATGCTTTTATGGTGCTTTGAAACAATTTCTGTCAATAAACTCTCCAGAACAGGTTGAGAAATATAACACAATTCTTTTCCTGGAGGAGATTTCTCAGGTTGACATCTGCTTCAACATTTTGTGGCTCATCATCTATATTACTGCTACTAGGGACTAAGTCCCCACCTGTATTTATGGAGAATCATGAAGAGCAACATATACACTGATTCTTTTCCCCATTACTATGGCCAATGTCAGAGAACTTTGGTTATAACATGGAGAATCAGTGAATGGGTAATAAATGAATGAATACAAAATTCAACTAATCATGCACTACAGGGAGATTGGAAACCATTGTGTGCTTGGGACTCACAGCTGCCCCTCTGGGCTCACAGCTACCTGAGGGGCAGTGGGAATTGAGGTGGAGATGCTGCTGTTACAGAGATGTTGCTGGAAAGGACAAAGGTGATTTTCACTTTCATCCCCTTTTTGGAGTTTTTGAAAGTCTACTGAAAAAAACCATTGAAGGCTCACTATTCTACTTCCAACATTATATATTAATTTTTAATATAATCAACTTTGGAATATTTGCCATTTACTTTGGGTATTGAAATCTGGGTAGGCTTGGCTGGGTTATAAACAGGATCTGAAAAATGCAGGCAGATCATGAGACTGCAAGTTCCTACCTGATTTGGAAGATCTTTTGAACAGCTTATAGCTGCTTTTCTTGTGCCTTTGAGAATGTGGGCTCTGCAGATTAAAAGAGAACAAAGCTGAGATGACAAGACCATTTTATAGGGCAGATCATGTAACAAATAACAGCACCTCATCCATTGCTGCGCTTCCTGGAGAGAGCAGTTTTAGGGAAAACCAATGCTTAAAGTTCATGAAATATAAATGGCTGCTGAGTGAAGACCAGGATCACACAAAGGATAAGACTTTAAAACAGGGGTGAAATCTACTTACCTTCCCAACCAGAAGTGCACACACCGTGCCATGCGTCACACGCGCATGCAGACCCCCTGTGCATGCGCAAACCCTTCTGTGCATGCGCAGAGAGTAAAAAACAGGTTACTTCCTGGTTAAAACCAGGAAGTAATAACTACCGGGTTGGTGGGCAGAGCCTTGCGCTGCCATCACTATCGGTTGTCCGAACCACCAGCCGCCATCACTACCGGTTCGGTCGAACCAGTCCGAAGCAGGACCATTTCACCCCTGCTTTAAAACCTTTTCTTCTCTGCTTCTCTTATGGTAATTTTTCAATAAAAAAGGGAAAGTGAAATAGCTGTTCCATAGGTCTTTAATATATTGTCTGGATAGATTAATTCTAAAGGGGAAAAAAAGTAGAGAAAATGAGTGGTGTGTGGAACTATTTTTCTATACTCCTCGTCCCAGCTGATCAAAGAAAATTTCTATTCTAAGTGAGGTCAAGTGAGAAAAGAATGTTAGTGCAATTCTCATGACTGGGTGTGGCATTCTTTCACTACTGAAGTTAGAAGGTGACAGAGGGATGATAGACACCTCCTGTCTTTCTTTTTCCAATCAGCTCTCCTATGGTTTTGTAGCTTCTCTCTGGCTTTCCCCTTTTCCATTAAATCACAAGGAAGACATCATGACAGAAATATGTGGCATAGAGTAACCCTTTGCCAACTCAGAAAGACCATCATTTTGAAATGAACAGCTGAGAAGCTGCAGTAAAAAATTGGGCACACATTAAAAAAATATTTGAAGCAACTTGTTAAGATTCCCTTGAATGTTTCCCAGTTTCCAGGGTTCTCACAAAGCTCTTATAAAATTTAACAAATGTCCCATCTGTGTGATGGTGAGCTTCTTGGAGAAAGGCAGAAGTTATTAATAATATGTAGCAGATAACTTCATGTAAAAAAAAAGTCCAAAGACATTTAGCAAATGGTCAGGTGACAACTTACTTACCTGGACTCTTGCTTTTGCAAATTGAATTGAGTTCTATAAATTATAATACTAGGCCCTTTATATTAGTGAAGAAATAAGTAATTAAACCTCTCAAAAGCAAAGTAAATAATCCAATATGGTACAGTATGTGCTATACATGACTATAATATGGGCTGACTGCAGTACCTCGGGTTTTTTATTTATTTCCTTGAAACATTGGGCCATGGGAAAGACATAGATTCAGTAAAAAAGATCTATTCAGAATTGCAAAAAGTGACTTTCAGATATTTAATAATAATCTGATTCTAGTTATAAACTGAAATAAAGAGATATGTGCTGTCTTTTCTAGCCTAAATTCAAACTTTTTTTAAAAAAAATTTCTAAAGGAAGCCAAGTAAGTAAAGAAATCAAATTGCACATTGACAGTCTTCCAATTTGGGATGGGGGAGGAGAGACAGAGAAATGTGCACATTTTGAGACTGTTTTCTACAAATATAAAAACCATCTCTGTATGAGAAAGATTAATTAAATTAAAACTAATCACAAAGTTAATGCATTTTTTGTCCCAGAACTATATGCTGAAACCTACGCAAAACATTTCTGCTTGTTGCACATGTCTGCTTGTCTGACCTTTGCAATGAACTTTACTACTCAAAAATGCACAAATGAAATTTTACATGTTAAGAAGAATGAACAAATGAAAATTTTTCATATTAGGAAGAAAGATATCCCAGAAAAAAAAAGCTACATTGTAAAATAACATAAGGTCATGGTCATTAAAAAAAAAAGTTCATGCAAAAAGGCACACAAGTTATAGAAAGTGCTGATGAAAATATCCATTTGAGTATGCTTTTCAGTTCTGTGTTTCAATAGACATGTAAAGTAGAAGTTGCAGTTATTTATTTATTAGATTTTTATTCTGTCTGTATTTTGCACAGCTCAAAGTGATAATTTCTACGTCTAAGACAGGCCTGTCAAACTGGTGGCCTGCGGGCTGGATGCGTCACGCGTAGGCCATGCCCACCCCGTGTCCTCAAAGGCAGTGTTCTGTCCCCGTCTCCACACACACACAAACACAGCCAGCCGAGGGTTAAGAAAGCACTTGGCACGCACACAGGTTGTTATCTAAAACTTGGCAGCTATACAAGCATCGACTGCCAAGGGCTTTACTTCATCAGATAAACAGAAAAATACATACAAATTGCAAATAGTCCAGTTCAAAACAAGGAACCTTCGGCAGATTTAGGCGTTGTTCAAGTGACTAGCCAGAGTTAGTTTTTGTTCGTCACAGAGTCTTAAATGGCCACCACACTCTCTTATATAGTCTCTGGGGTGTGGTCCAGTGACTCAGTTATAATCCCTGGCACGCCTCCTTAACTGCTGCAACCGTTTATCACGCCTTCGTTGGCGTGGATCCAGGAACGACAGATCACCTCCCTCGCTCTCATCGGAGACACCTGGCTCCTGGCTAATCTCCTCTTCCTCGGCTGGCACTTGAGGCAGTGCCAGAGGGGAGGGGCCTGGAGAGGGAGGCCTAGCCGACTCCTCTTCTTCGTGTTCGGAGCCTTCTTCCTCCGATGAGATAGGCTCGGAGGGCGGGGCCACAACAGGCAGAAACCATCGTGATACATCATGATATGTCACATGATGCAATCGAGTTTGACACCCGTGGTCTAAGAAACACTATACTTGCTGTCTTCAAAGTTGTAGTTCACCGCCTTAACCACTACACCAGTTCAGTCCTCAAATTGACAGTGAGAAGTGGATTCTAGTATATCACTCATCTTTATCAAAATCTCCTTGTAAAATCAAACACAATGTTTTATGGATGTTCTTTCTGTCACACGTATGGACTGTACTTTTATGAGAGCGTCAACTGTATGGCTTGGTTTGTCTGTTCAGTCCCCATTGAGATTAATGAGATTTACTCCCAGGGAAATATTTAAGGGTTTACTTACTTCTAGGGTACCTCTTTCTCACACAAATCCATTCTGACTAACAATGTAGAATTCTGCATTAACCTTCCTTCCTTCCTTCCTTCCTTCCTTCCTTCCTTCCTTCCTTCCTTCCTTCCTTCCTTTTTCTTTTGGAGTGGGGGGGGGGTTGTTTCAGTTTCATATATGCTGGTCCTGGAGAACTAAACTTGACCATTTAATTTTTCTGTGTGTATTTTATTCCCTGTTTCCTCCACCTCTTTTATTTTTCTAATATGTTTTTCACTTATAGTATTCTTGAGATTCTGGGGAAGAAAAGCCTTCAGCAAAACTGAGAATCCTTTTCCAATAAAGCTAGTTTGCTCTTACTTCCTCCCTCTGGGTCCTTAGGGGTCTGATAATTCAGTTTTTGCACCAGCAGGGCCAAATTCATAACAGAAGCACCCACGTTATGGTATGTGATGGAGTCAAGCAGTTTCTCTTTTTTTAAAAAAAAAAGTTATTTCAGTGCTAGGAGAATTAGATAAACCAAACCTATGGTGATCTTAAACCACAGGCTAACACAACCAAACAGCTGCCTATAAATTGAGGACATTTGCAGGGTTAATGGGACAGCTTGATGTCTCTCAGTATTAGACAATTGGGCTGTTTCATTCTAGGTCATTGGTTCAGCCATTGGCCACCAAAGGATAAGCTGGTGCTGGCTTTTTGAATGGTTGCTATATGTTTCATGAGAAATCTTTTACCTAAACCTTCTGATCCAGGTTCCCTTTGTTCATATAAGTGAATCGAAGAGAACTGCACTTTTGTACAAAGATTTTGGAATCTCACTAATGATTAGGCACATGTTGTCCAGGCAGAAGACTTGGAGAGCAATATTTGGGGATTCCTTTTGAAAAAGGTCTTGAGAGATCCAGCCAGATAGTCAAAATGGTCAAAATCAGATGGATAAATTGTAGAAGCTCCAAGAATACTTTCTTACTGGAGATAATCTATAGAAGGAAATTTACCAAAGAAAAGGGAATTACCCTTATCATACCAGCCTCTCTTGCTGTGATTATGGCAGGACAAAAATAGTTTTACATCATTGGATAATCTCTCATCCAATTAGTTTTAGCCCTGCTAAATGCTTCCACTTCAGAAAGTGGATGGGAGTGAGGTCAAATTAAACTTGTACTATTTAGCCTGTCTAATCTGGCCGGGGGGGTGAGGGGATCACCTCAACCATGGTGGGGAAGAAGGATTTATTTACATTGTCATCAAGATTTCATTATTCAGCTTCATTAGATGAATTCAGTTTTCTATTGTGAGATGGGGTCAAGATTTCTCCCTAAGCACTTTATATTTCTTCTACAGAAAAGACAGTGAATATTAGCAATGGGCTCAAAAACTCTAGAATGTGGTTTTGTGGTTCATATTGTTAGTTTAAAGAAAAATCATGATATGGTGTATGTTTTTTTCCCCATGCACATCTGGAACATTACATACTGTATTCTATGAAGCAGAATAATAGGTGAAGGTATAATCATATTGCCAATTAAAATTCTGATTTATTTCCTAATGAATCCCAACATAGTATTTTTCCCCCTCCACAGCTGGCTTGTATTACGTATATCTTTTATTTTCTCTTCTTCTTTGACCAAGTATTCACCGCCTCCCTGAGACCTTTTCCTAAAAAGTCCATATTGTTTTGCAAACATGATTAAAGTGCTTGGATATTGATTTACAAACTGTTTCCAGAAGCATCATCATAGCAACCTGATTGTTGATAAAACAGAAAATAGGGAAGAGCCTAAATGCATGTTCTGTATTGCACAAAACACATTTGATACTGCTCCTGTGGTTTATTGCTTACATCATACATAGTCATACTTAGACACTTATCATCAATTGTATTCTTTCCCTTTCCATCTTCAGTCAGGAACATCTGAAGTAGAATTTAAGTGAAAGAGGACTAATTCAGGAGCCTGGATAGCTCAACAGACTAAAAGCCTGTTATTAACATTCAGCTGTCTGCAATTATTGCATGTTCGAATCTCCCCAGGCTCAAGGTTGACTCAGCCTTCCATCCTTTCTAAGGTAGGTAAATTGAGGACCCAGTTGTGGGGGCAATAAGCTGACTTTGTATAAAATATACAAAAGTATGAAGGCTATTGCTTAACGCATTGTAAGCCGCCCTGAGTCTCCGGAGAAGGGCGGCATATAAATCTAATAAAAATAAATAAATAAATAAATAAATAAATAAATAAATAAATAATTCACAACTGGGAACCTCTAGCTGCTTATTATTCCCATCCAGATTTTCCCACTCAGTTTGGGAAGAGTTAAACAGAAGATGTAAAAGTAATCCAGCATAGATTTATTTTACAACAAAATGGTGTAATCTGTCAGATTTATTGCAACACAGCAAGCTGCAATGAATAGAACCAGTTAGGATTTATCATTTTCATTAATTAAAAAAACAACATTGTATACCTGGGAAATCTGAAATCAACCAAAAAAAAAAATGGCTTGATGTATACAAAACTGTCAGAGACACACACATCCCAAAGATTTATGTTAGAAAAGTTGCTTTTGAAAGTGCATGTATACATTTAACAAAAGAAACAAAAACTGATTTTTTAATGGAGCAAAATAATATGCATCCAACACCCATTGAAGTTAGATTCGATAATGGTCAAACGTCTCAGCTGCATATACAATAATAATACAAAAAGTAACTACGCAGCAGCAGTATTGAATGTAAACAGATTGTATATAAAGCTGCTAAATTGTTTTAGATAATATTGAACTAGTTATTGTAGCTTTTCTCATTTTCTGTCATGGATTTTTTTAATATCTAAAATCAGGAAAAGACAATATGTGGTTCTTTGAAAGATTTAAACTCAAAATCTGACCATTCAAAAATATCTTGAGTAACAAAATAGTGGCAGCTTATGATGATTGGGTGTCAGAACTATCCCTCAGAGTAATGTAATATACAGAAGCTCCTCCCACTTTCAGACATCAGGCTAGAAACCAGGAGATCGTGAGTTCTAGTCCTGTTTAGTTATTTCTAGAAATGAAAACTGGTGTCCTCAGGCCCGTCACTCTGTCTCTCCCCAAACCACATCACAAGATTATTGTTGTGAGGACAATAGGAGAAAAGAATCACATTAGGTATTTTCACCACTATGAGTTATTTATTTTTTAAAAGATAGAATATAAAAAATAAATAAATAAACTGAGAAGAGAGGGATTGGGAGATATGAGTGGAAAAATCAGAGATTCCTAGTCCTAGGGGAACCTCCATCTGTCAAAATGATAGGTTTATAAATATATGTTTTTAAGTTAGTATTAAATCAAACAAGTTAATTTGGTTACTTATTTAAATGTTAACAAAATAACTTCTCCTTATTCCACCTATTCATATTATCTCAGATATATCTGAAGAAATAAAGACTACATATTTGAAGACATAGAGAAGAAAAACAAGAAGGGGAAAAGAAAGCCCCAAAATTTCCAAATCAGGGGAAAATTTAACTATAACAGTATAATCAATAGAACCTACATATATCTCTATCTCTATCTAGGGATGCGGTGGCTCGGTGGCTAAGATGCTGAGCTTGTTGATCGAAAGGTTGGCAGTTCAGTGGTTCAAATCCCTTGTGCTGCATAATGGGGTGAGCTCCCATTACTTGTCCCAGCTTCTGCCAACCTAGCAGTTCGAAAGCACGTAAAAAATGCAAGTAGAGGGACCACCTTTGGTGGGAAGGTAACAGCGTTCCGTGCGCCTTTGGTGTTTAGTCATGCCAGCCACATGACCATAGAGATGTCTTCAGACAGCGCTGGCTCTTCGGCTTTGAAATGGAGATGAGCACCACCCCCTAGAGTCAGGAACGACTAGCACATATGTGCGAGGGGAACCTTTACCTTATCTCTGTCTATATCTATCTATCTATCTATCTATCTATCTATCTATCTATCTATCTATCTATCTATCTATCTATCTATCTATCTTGTTCCTCAGTTAATGTCAGGATGCTCTATTTTGAAAAGTTAACCAAACACAATAATATAAGGTTCCCCACAAGTAGGAGAAAACTATTCATCCTTGCCCTAAATAATTTGGGATTAATTTAGGTGAAGAATGATTTACATCTCTATGAGCATGACAAGGTGTCAAAATCTTTACTTTCCTCTCATCTGCAAAAAGAGAAGAAGAAATAATAGTTAATTCAGTAAATCTCAAAAAAAGCCCTGTATCTTTAGAATTCCTTTAAGAAGATAGTTATGACCTCATGAATAAAGTTGTTTAAACTAATTCTGGAAATATTTTTTTTCCAGGCTGTGGTTGGATGAATTGGGATGTGCTATACACCGGAATGGGGAAAATGTTGATTTTACAAGTATTAGTTCTTAACTGTGCTAAAAACTGTGTGTTCTAGCTATATTTAAATTGTCTTGTGAAGATGTTTCCCTAAAAGAGGGGTTAAACAGGAACTTCCGGCTGGTGACTTGCAGCGACAGGGTGTGGAGTGAGTGCTCGCTGCTCCTCTTCACCTCTTTTCATCACGTTTTGGGGATCCCTTGGGGGGCGCAGGACCCGGAGAGCCCTGCGGACAAGAGGGGAAGCCAGGCGAGTGGGAAAGTGGGGCGCAACCACTTCTCGCTGGACCCGGCGCCTCTGTCAATCCAACGTGGTGAGCTGGCCGCTAATGGCCGGCCTGAAGCTGCAATAGCCAGCAAGTGACGGGGAGTTAAGAAGGAGATCGGAGGTGCGGTGTTAGCTCTAAAACCTTATTCCCATACCCTGGAGTGATCTAGCGCCGAAAGAGGAGGTCGGTGCTGTCGGGAGAGGAGCGCTTTGATCCGATGTGAGGCGGCGACGGAGAGGGTAAAGCGGATTGCAACCACAGAGACCCGACAACCCGACGAGCTGACGAGAGTCACAGAGGGAGCAGATTGTCTTTTTAAAGAGCTCCAGATGGTGCGGTGAGAAAGGAAAAGCAAAGGGAAAGTCTATTGGGGCGGTTGGGTTTTGTTTGGCGATCAAAGTGAAAAAGAAGAAGGAGAAATTTGCGACCTGCCTTTGAGAGCTCTAGAGAGTGTTGGAGAAACAGGAAGTGCGTCCATCGAAGTGGAAGACTGAAACAGCGGAGGATTGACAAGGAGACGCTCTAGTCGTGAGTGTTTACCACTGAGAAGCGTCGGAACCTAGCAGAGCTGAGAGGCGAAGATTTAAAGCTGGGCGATCACCGTTTCACATCATAGATATACTTTTATTCATTTCCCTTCCTGCTCTTTCGAGTATCTGGGACTTTAATACTCAGAACTTTGATTCTGTCCCTGATAAGTACTTTTAAAATTACCAAAAAAAATAAAATAAAAATAAAAAATAAAAAATTACACTATACTATCAAGTAGACTATCTATCAAGTAGATTTCCTTAGTGTTAAGAAATATTGAACTCATAAAATTGATTAATTAATTAAGTATTGACCTTATTTAATAGTTATTGGATAAAACTTTATATTAGGATATAGACTTGTATTTATTGAATTGATTTGATATAATATTGATATCTTATATATATTTATCTAGGTATATTTATTTTATCTATTAAATCTATTTAATCTTAAATATTTATTCCTATTGGTAATAGTTATTTCATTGATATTCACTTTATAGTAATATTGTATTCCATATTAAGGGCTAAACTTAGATATATAAGAATTATTGAGAGAATTGATAAATTTTATGAATCAACCTATTAACGTAATTTATTAACTGCTTAACTTATTAACTTATTAATTCATTTACATTATCTATTATATCTATCTATATCCAACCTTTATTAAGATCTGAATTTAGAATGTATTAGTTCATTAACTTATTGTGGTCAACTTATATAATTTAGAATATCTATCTGTATTTATCTATATCAATACTACCTATCAGGAACTGAAAATAGAATTTATTAACTTAAAATAATTACTTGTATTGCTAGCCTTTAACAATTTATATATATTATTTACTCTTTTCTAAGATTGAATTTAGATTTTACTAAGTAATTAATTGACTTGTATCGATATTTTGTTTACATATTTGGAAGAGAACTATATAATTGTATAATTAGTGATTGTTAATTGCTGGAAACTTTATAGTAGCCCACTACAGTACTTTGGAAACTTAGAACCTAGTATTAATTGGAACTTACTGAGAGTGCAGAGAGGACCAATAAAGGAGCGAAATAAAGGTTTAAGAAAGCTCCTCAGAGAAAACGTGGCAAGTGCCACTGGATGAGAATTTGGAGAAAGATAGAGGAGATAATAAGAGACCAAAAATTGGTTCTGAAAGAAATGGCAAGTCTGACCTCCACAATTGCAAAAACTGCTAAAAAAGCGACATCTATACCTACCTTGGCGATGTCTTCCCCAGCCACCCAGAAATCAGTAGAAGGTCTCCAGAAACTAGACAAACCCCCTATAACTCCTACACTACAAACGGTACAAACATCCCTTCAGTCAATCCAAGAAACAATGCTTGCGATGCAAGAAAAACTTTTGAATAGTCACTCCGAATTAAAATCAGACATCCATGCTCTTGATTTTAAAATGAATGAGATTCAAACTGCTATTGCTAGTAACGAAAATAGAATTTTAAAAGCAGAACAAAGAATTGAAAAAAACGAGAAAAAACTGGACACAGTAGACCAAACTTTGTCGGCACAAAACAAAGAAACGGAAGACGCGCTGATCCAACTTGAGATGGACAAGGCCTCGTTTTTTTTGCGTTTCCAGAACATCCTGGAAGATAAAGATGAGGATTTAGGTGATAAGATAGCGGAGTTGATTGCAGAAACTCTGCAGCAAGACAAGCAGGAAATAATTCGTGAGATCGATGAGGTGTACAGAGTCCAGACAAATTACGTAAGAAGAAACAGACTCCCCAGAGAGGTCCATGTGCGCTTTGCTAGAAAAAAAGTTAGGGATATTCTGTATAATATAGCGCGGGAGGAAAAAATTACCTACGGGGGAAAAGAAATTAATATTCTGAAACAAATTCCGAGAAGAGTGAGGGAAAGGAGGAGAAACTATAGGTTTTTGACAAATCATCTAAACAGGAGAAATATAATTTTTAGGTGGCTTTTGCCGGAAGGACTGCAAATTTCCTGGCAAGGGAGGAAAATAAGAATTGATTGTCTAAGTGATGCTCAAGACTTTTTAGAACAACTAAGGGGAGGAGAGGAGGAACAAACCAGTAAGGAGGATAACGAGATAGCAAATACGGAAGAAGAGTTATCCCAAGAGCAAATCACTAGGGAAGACGTAGAAGAGGAGAAGAAAAAGGAGGATACTGAGGAAAGAGGGAAAAAATCAAGGCCAGTGAGAGCAGTAACTTTAAAAGGTAAATAAGAACAAGAGTCTAGAAACTAATTTCAGGAATGAACGATACCAAGATCATATCGGTAAATGTGAATGGATTAAACGATTACAAAAAAAGAAGGATAATACTGTCGAAACTGGTGAAACAAAATCCCGATATTATCTGCATCCAAGAGGTCCATATAAAAAAAGATGAAGCCGAATATTTAAATTACTGTAAATTTGGTAAAGTATTTTCCTCACTAGCTGAGAAAAGGAAAAGGGGGGTTGCTATCTATGTTAAGAAAGGAATAACGGCAGAATGTAAATATAAAGATGAAAAAGGGAGAATACTCATAGTTGAAATAATGAGAGGTAACTCTAGACTGTTATTAGTAGGGGTTTATGCACCGAATAAAAAACAAGGGAAATTCTATAGGAAACTGCAGGAACAGTTGGCAAATTGGGCACATCTTGAAATATGTATGCTAGGGGATTTTAATGGAATTGTAGATCCAAAGCTTGATTATAAGTGCGATATAACCAAAAAGAATAAAAGACCTCCCTTACCAAAGAGTTTCTTTGATATGGTGGATGAGATAAATTTAATTGACATGTGGCGTACCTTACACCCCCAGGACAGACAATATACATTTTACTCCATCCCACAGAACTCCTGGTCCAGAATCGATATGGTTTGGGTTACTAGAAAATTGGCATTAGAAATCAAGAAAGTTAACATGGGCATCAATACTTGGGCAGATCATAAGCTCCTTGAAATCAGTTGGTCCCACGATACGAAGAAAATACAACAGAGATGGAGCTTAAGGACCAATCTCCTAAATGAAAAAGAGTTCACACTCAAATTGAATGAAGAAATCAAACGCTTCTTCTTAGAAAATGGAAATCGAGGGACAGCCAAAGAAATTGTGTGGGACACTATGAAGGCCTATGTTAGAGGAGTAGCCATCTCATATACTGCCTTTAAAAACAAGGAAAAAAGAAAGAATAGAGAAGAACTTACTCAAAAATTATCACAAACTGAGGCTGAATTACAGCAACGACCGGGAGATGAGGCGACGAAACAACAGTGGTTGATGATGAGACATAGACTGAATCTATTGGACCAGGAGGAGGTAGCTCAAAAAATAAGAAGATCTAAACACTATTGTTTCGAGAACGCTAACAAGTCGGGGAGATGGTTGGCATATAAATTAAAAAAAGAGAAGGAAAAAAACCAAATACTAGCCTTAGAAGATCCACAGGGCATCCTGTTGACGAAGGAAGAAGACAAATTAGAAAGCATAAGAAAATTTTATGAATGTCTTTATAAAAATGAAGGAATTGAGTTAAACAAGGTAGAACAGTATTTGTTGGAAGCCAACCTTCCTCAAATTCCGGAAGAAGAAAAGGAAATGTTAAATGGGAAGATCACCATAGGGGAGTTAAAAACCGCCTTATCCAAAATAAAGAAGAATAAAACCCCAGGCCCTGATGGTCTCCCCGGAGAATTATATCAAAAATTTGATGACGCTCTGAAACTGGAATTGTTAGAAATTCTAAATGATGTTATTGCTGGCATAACAATCCCAGACTCCTGGAGGGAAGCGTACCTGACGATCATTCTGAAAGAAGGTGCCGACCCGAAGCAGATTTCCAACTATAGACCTATCTCACTGCTTAACGCAGATTACAAATTATTTATGACTATAATAGCGGAGAGATTCAAGAAAATTTTAAATAGATGGATACATAAGGATCAAAATGGTTTTCTCCCAGGGAGACAGATTAGAGACAATTTGAGAACAGTTTTAAATACCATTGAATATTATGAACAATACCCTGGAAAACAGATGGCTTTAATGTTTGTCGATGCCCAAAAGGCATTCGACAATCTGAATTGGACCTTCATGATAAACCAAATAGATCTAATGGGATTCGGGACTAACTTTAGGAGGATGATAGAGAATATTTACCAAAACCAGAGGGCAAATATATTAGTTAACGGAGACAGAACCCAGACATTTCAGATCCAAAGAGGAGTCAGGCAGGGATGTCCCCTATCCCCCTTACTTTACATTCTAGCATTAGAGGTCTTACTTAGAAGGATTAGAACTAATGAAAATATCAAAGGCTTGAAGATTAGGAAGGAAATATTTAAAACACAGGCTTTTGCGGATGACGTTGCCTTCATACTAGAAGACCCATTAGACACCGGCCCAAAATTAATGCAGGAAGTTCAGAATTATGGAGAAGTCGCGGGCCTTAAACTTAATAAGAACAAAACCAAAATAATTGTGAAAAATATGACAAACCCACAAACGAAAGAATTAGAAGATTTATTAGGCCTCCAGGTAGTTAAGAAGATAAAATATCTGGGAATATGGATTACGGCGAGACTCTCTTCATTAAAAGATGATAACTATATCCCTTTATTGCAGAAAACTAATCAAGACCTTGATAGGTGGAGGAGGCTTAAATTGTCCCTGACTGGTAAAATTGCGGCGATCAAAATGAATATTTTACCGAAATTTCTATTTCTATTTCAAAATATACCGATATCACTAGATAAAAAAATTTTTTTGGATCTGAATAAACATATCAGGAATTTTTTGTGGGAGGGTAAGAAATCGAGGATTTCTCTCAAGACACTTCAAGGGAAAAGAAATTTGGGAGGGTTCGGGCTCCCTGACTGGGAATCATATCAAAAGGCGGCAAAAATAATTTGGATAAAGGAGTGGATCAAATTACAAGAAGGTAGAATCTTGACACTAGAAGGACACGATCTCCTTGAAGGATGGCACGCTTATCTCTGGGACATAAAGGATAGGAAGAAAACTCATTTCTATAAACATAAAATTAGAGAGACATTGATCCGTACGTGGCTGGAAATTAGACAGAAGATATATACCAAGGTTCCTAGCTGGTTGTCGATTATGGATGCTCTAGTGGCCCCAAATAGAAGAGAGAACTATAAAATGGGCACATATAAGGATATCTTGGATGAAGAAGGGAAGCTCAAGCCCTTGGAAGTGCTGAGGGACCAGGGGTTTATTCTGGATTGGTGGAAATATCTTCAGATTAAGTCTAGATTTCAAGAAGATAGAGATAAACGTGGTATTGAAATGAAATATGGATATTTTGACAAAATTATTTGGGGACCAGATAAGAAAATGCTATCGAAAATCTATAACTTTATATTAGATGAGGATAGAGCTGAGAAGATAGCTAAAAATCAGCTAAGCATTTGGGAGAAAAATTTAGGATATGGCCTTAATTTCAATGACTGGGAGATAGCTTGGAACAGAAACCTCAAAATAACGAAATCGGTAACATTCAGGGAAAATCACTACAAAATGCTGCATAGGTGGTACCTAGCCCCGGACAGGCTGGCCAAAATATTTCCAAATTCTTCTGCTTTATGTTGGAAATGTGGAAAGACGGTCGGCACCTTTTACCATCTGTGGTGGACTTGCCCTGAGACCAAAAAGTTTTGGTTAAAGATCCGACTCTGGCTCTCGGAAATAATGGGACAAGAGATAGCTCTGGCCCCGGAATCCTTCCTCCTAGGTATGATTGAAGATGGTCTCGACAACAATAAAACCCAATTGGCAATTCAAATTATTACTGCGGCTAGATTAGCCTTTGCGAAACTCTGGAAATCCAACTCTACCCCCTCTGAAGAAGCATTAATAAATAAAATTCTAGAGTGCGCAGAGATGGCTAAATTGACGAGCGAGCTAAAAAATGAAGAGAACTTCAAGTACTATGAAATATGGGGAATTTGGTATAACTGGTTAAAGAATAGGATAAAAATATGATAATAGGCTACGATTTGTTAGACACCCGAAATGGACTTAATTGTATAGAAATGTAGAGAATTGTATAGAACTGTATATTGTATAGCTATGGATGAAATTCACTTAATGTTTGATCTATGAAATGTGTAAACATTGCACCTCGGATCAAGATTGTGATTGTACATTGTCTTTTTAAAAAATTGGAAAATTCAATAAAGTATTTAAAAAAAAAAAAAAAAAGAGGGGTTAAACATTTCCTTCAGTCAAGACATATCTAATCGATAATCAATTGCTGGCTTCTATGATGATGCTTTGAGTGTGCCTTAATTTAGCTTCTCATCCACCTATTAAAGTGAAGGGGAGAGGCATAGAGTGGTGGCAAGGATTAAAAGACTAACCGTAAAAACCCACACATTAATTTTTAAAATCTGAATGAGTTTAAAATGTAGTCTGTAGATTAGAGTTCAAGGGAAGCCAAGGCAGGGCATTGTTTCAAGGAATCCTAATTGAATCACTCCAGAGGGCAAGCAGATGGGTTTCAGGTTTTCATTTCTGGATTGTGGCCATTCCTCTGCAGGTTGACCATTCGCCAAGGAGAATTAACCTGTACAGCATCACCCAGGACCTATATCAGCAAAGAATCAGGCCTTAATCTGTATGGTAAGGGAGCTCATTGGAAAATGAACTGTGCTCTTTTAATGTGATAGTTTAGTTCATTAACCCACCAATACCACCTCCACAAATCTTTGTGCTTGAAGGGCAAAGCCCTTCACTTTACACTGCACATTACAATGAGTTACTATCAAGCACCAGGGATTTTTTTCCCCCCTGAACCCTCTTAGCAGAGCCAGAACTTTATATGTGAAGGGGTAAAAAAGTTGGCAGGGATTTCCTCCATTGGAAATGAACATGAAAACCCTTCACATTAAAAAAAAAATAATAATCAATAGTACTATAGAAGGGCATCAGTCATGCTCTTGTCAGGGTGGTGCATTGCAGCTTGTAAAACTGAGGCCCTGTCACTGGATACGTTATTTTATTTTATTTATTTTATTTATTTGATTTATATACCGCCCTACTTCCGAAGGACTCAGGGCGGTGAACAGCCAACAATAAAATACATAAATACACAAAATTTAAAAACCCGATAAAATCAAATTAAACTTTTTGGCCCAGACAAATTAAAATACCCCAATAATTTAAAAACAGATTAAAATTTACATATTTAAAAAGGGAAGAGATCAGGCCAAGCCCGCTTGATGGAATAAAAAGGTCTTCACAGCACGGCGGAAGGAGCGCAGATCCGGGATCCTCCGTATCTTCGGGGGGAGCTCATTCCAGATGGTAGGTGCCCCCACAGAGAAGGCTCTCCCCCTAGGGGCCGCCAGTCGACACTGTTTGGCTGACGGCACCCGGAGGAGTCCCTCTCTATGAGAGCGTACTGGCCGGTGGGAGGCTATTGGTGGTAGTAGGCGGTCCCGTAAATAACCAGGCCCTAAGCCATGGAGCGCTTTAAAGGTGGTAACCAAAACCTTGAAGCGCACCCGGAAGACCACCGGGAGCCAGTGCAGCTCGTGCAGGAGAGGTGTTACATGGGAGTGCCATGTCGCTCCCATTACCACCCGCGCGGCCGCACTCTGCGCCAGTTGGAGCCTCCGGGTGCTCCTCAAGGGGAGCCCCATGTAGAGAGCATTACAATAGTCCAGGCGGGAGGTGACGAGGGCATGAGTGACCGTGCGTAACGAGTCCCGATCCAGAAAGGGACGCAACTGGCGAATCAGGCGGACCTGATAAAAAATCCTCCCGGTCACGGCCGTCAAGTGCTCTTCTAAAGATAGCCGTGAATCCAGGAGGACGCCCAAGTTGCGAGCCCTCTCCGTGGGGGCCAATAATTCGCCCCCAATAGTCAGTGATGGCGTCAACTGGCTATATCGGGACGTCGGAAACCACAGCCACTCGTTCTTAAGGTTTTTATTGCTACAGTGTCAAAGGAATAATAAAAGCTGCTGTTAATTTGTTCCCCTTAGGACAGGGATGACAAACTCGATTTCATCGAGGGTCGCATCAGGGTTGTGTTTGACTTCAGGTGGCCAGGGTGGGTGTATCCACCTTGATGTCACTCGTGTTGGGGGGTGCCTGTGTGGCCCGAGAGCTCTGCCAGTGAAAACGAGCTCCGGAGCTCTGTTTTCGCCTGCGATGGCCTCCTGAAACCCTCTGCCAGCAAAAATGGAGCCAAGGAGGGCTGCCCATGGCCCTCCCGAGCTCCGTTTTCACTGGCAGAGGCACTGTGGTCCAGTCCTTCATTGTTTCCAGGGCGGCCCCATGGGCCAGATCTAAGCACCCTGTGGGCCGGATCCGGGCCCCAGGCCTTGAGTTTGACACCCCTGCCTTAGGAGGAATACACACACTAGAGAAGGGAAGAGAGAAATTTTAGAGTGGCCTGGTTCTGTTGACATTTGAGATGGTCTTCAAAACTAATGAATCCTCAGAAACATTACCAAATGGAGAAGTGTTCGTTTTGCGTGATGTCCAACATTTGGCTATTTTTCCCCTTGCACAGTGGATCAATATACAGGTAGTCCTTGAGTTACAACCACAACTGAGCCCAAAATTTATGTTGCTAAGGGAAACAAAGTGAGTTTGTCCCATTTTACGACTTTTCTTGTTAGGTGAATCACTGCAGTTGTTAAATTAGTAACATGGCTGTTAAGTGAATCTGATTTCTCCATTGACTTTGCTTGTCAGAAGGTCGCAAAAGGTGAACTCAGGACACTGCAACTGTCATAAATGTGAATCAGTTGTCAAGCACCTGAATGTACCATGGGGATGCTGCAACGGTCATAAGTTTGAAAAATGGTCATAAGTCACTTTTTTCAGTGCCGTTGTAAGTTCGAACAGTCACTAAGTGAACTATTGTAAGTGGAGGATTATCTGTACAATAATATATAAGGTAGATTTCAGTTCTATTATTCATTGAAAAAGCATTCCATACAAAAGATGATGAAAACATGCCTTTTATGAGGCTAGTAGGTGTTTGAAACAAAGAAAGAAAGAAGCAGATAAAACTACTGTTCCTGAAATCAACAGGGACGTAGGAAGTTGTTAATAATCTTCCATCAATACAAATATTTGTTCCTCTAAGAATAACGAAGATGGAAAAGGGAGTCTATGTTGGCAGGAGATGCTCTCCTCTTTCCCTGGAGTGATGGTAAGCGGATTAACAGTAAATGTAAGGGGCCAAGGCCATTGCAGTCAACAATGTCCTTCAAAATCTTCACTCACAGAGTGTTGCTAAGTGTTTTTCAGCTGCAGCTCCAAGACCGAGAGCATAATTCTGGCATCTAGGGCTCTGTTCGCAGTTCAATTCTCAGCAAGATCTAAAAGTCTGGCTCTAAAGCAGTGCATTTTAAGAGTGTCTTATGATTACAGAGAAGGAGAAACAATCAGCACAATATTATCACAATAGATCACTCCTGACGAAAAGAAAGACACATATGTTTCATAAGCTATATTTAGATTAACATCCTAAACCCTGAGAGTGAACAATTTTCAACTTTAACTTTAACAGCCCTATTATATATATAAAAAAATCCTCTGCAAATAATCAGGGGAATTTTGTGGCAGGTGGCATTAATATTCAGAAATGAATGCAAAAATGAGACAAGATGGTCTTTTGTGAAAGCAGAAGATATAAATTCATCCACTTGCAGACACTTTTCATTAACTGTAATTACACTATTATTTTGTGCGCTTGTGTCTCCATGTACGTGCGTGTAGGGCAGTAAATTTGAGCATTATCTTGCTTTGGTTTATGTCTCCAAATTGTCAGGCTTCTGAAATGCCCTTTACTTCTACGGTGGACAATATTAACACTGGGCAGAAATCACTCTTCAAAATTCTCTATCCAATTTGTAGACATAAAAATTGGGTAGATGATTTATCTCAGGGAAGGAGAAATTTACAAGGAGCTCCTCCTCCTTAGCACTTAGAATAACAATACCATGATTAAAATGACCCAGTGGGAAGACTTCCATTGTGAACTCTTTCCTTAGAAATTAAGCGGTCCATGGAAGAGTAGGACAAAAAATCAGAACATTCACTCAACCCTCAAGCACCACATAATTAAATAAATACAAGACCACAGCATTCCAAAATTCCCAAATTTTTCGGATGGAAATGTTCTGTTAGCAAACTGAATACAGATTGGTACAAAAAAAATCAGATGATTTTCTATAATATATATTTGTATATATTAATAGAAATAGAGGGAAATAATGGTGACCATCATAGCAACTGTTCTGAAGCATGGAGCAAAATGTAGCCTAATCTAACTTGAACTTGCCCTGAAATTCAGAGGAATCATTTGGTAGAACATAGTGGTCTGGTGCAGTGGTGGGATTCAAAATTTTTCACTACCAGTTCTGTGGGCGTGGCTTAGTGGATGTGGCATGGCATGGCTTGGTGGGCGTGGCTTGGTGGGTATGGCAGGGGAAGGATACTGTAAAATCTCCATTCCCTCCCCACTCCAGGAAAAGGTTACTACAAAATCCTCATTTCTTCCCAATCACCTGGGACTCGGGAGGCAGTGAATAGATGGGGGTAGGGGCAGTCAGAGGTGGTATTTACCAGTTCTCCAAACTACTCAAAATTTCTGCTACCGATTCTCCAGAACTGGTCAGAACCTGCTGAAACCCACCTCTGGTCTGCTGGAGGGGGAGAATTTCAGAGCTTACCTCATTTTTAAAGTGAAGTAATAAAAATTAGTTAAACTGATACCCGGATACAACTAAAAGCTCTAAGTGCCCCCATCCCCAACAAAGAGTCCAGAAGTTAAAATGATTTTACTGTATTGATGTGCAGAGTTTTGGTTTCCCACAAGCCAATGAACAGCATACTAAGAACTAAGTTCCTGTGGAACTTCCACATCCAGGTGGACAAGCAGATAATGGTCAGTGAACTAAACATCGTGCTGGAAGATGAGGACAAGAAGGCACTGGTGATGATACATGTAGCAATGCCAAGTTAAAACAAAATCAGGCAGGTGTATGAGACCCTGGAGCAGTACCATATATAGTAAATAGTAGATTTTTATATATTTTTAATGAAAGACCTGTATTACAGCATTTTGAAAATGTACTTTAATAGGAGAAATGTGTTTCCTATTGACTTAGGAGTGTTCAAATACAAACTAATGCATTAAAATGTGAACTTGATTCCTCCCCACCATCCTTACTCAAAGCACATCATACTTCTTTCTTGCCACTTGCATTGAGTAATTGCCATATCAGGGCTCAAATAAATGATGAATGATATTTAAAATCTTAAGTGACAGAGATTGAGTAATTTGAAGACCTTTCCTTAGAAGATACACATGCCTTTGCTCTTTCGGTTCTTAAAGACAAACTGAACTTCATTTTATTTCTAGCTAATTTTTAATACAAAAATACTACATTTCTTCAATGGACTGCTGTTTAAAAATGTGGTTCCATTGATACCTGGTATTTGATGCATTATGTTTTTAATGTATGTTTTACTCTGGAAACTGCTATTAATTATTGGCGGAAAATATGGGTACAATAAACAAAAAGTGGGAATAAGACTCGTTTAATGAGGGTTAATACTGTGTTTTAATATACTCTTGGGTCTTAAAATAAGAAAACTCATTACCTCTAAGTGAGCAGCTTCCAAATGTTCCTCCAGGTCATGGTAGCTGAAATGTCTACCAGTTCTAATCTTGACAAATTTAGAAACCTGCCAAGTTGGAGAAGGATCTCTTGAAGTACATTGTGATTGGTCCTCTCTCACTCTCTTTCTTGTATAAAAGCTAACATTTCCACAAAGATGGCAAGGAAATTTGTTCAGCTGTTAAATATAACCAGTTTAGATCACTTAAATCTATTTAGGAATCAATGTATTCACAGAATTTGTGAATTTAGAGATTTGTTGTTGTTGTTGTTGTTCTGTATTCTACATGGACTATGTTAGGGGAAAGTATGCTGAAACAAACTTAATATTAGGAATAATACAGGATCAACATGAATTCTGTTCTAGGGGGGAAAAGGAGGTAAGGAGTCCCTGTGGTTTTTACTTCACTAGCTGGGGGAGTACTCTAGGAAATTGTGTTTATCTACATTTTAAGGCCATTGAGTCAGTGCTGTGTGAAGACATTTCCATGGTCAAGTGGCCAGCATGATATCACAGAGTTACCTTCCACCAAAATGGTACCTATTTATCTAGTTGCATTTGCATGCTTTTGAACTGCTAGGTTGGTAGGAACTGGGGCGAGAATGGGAGCTCATCCCGTTGTTTGGCATTCAGGTCTCTAATCTGGGTTTCTGGGTTTCCAGCTGGCAAGCCCAGCATCTGAACTGTTGAACGAGCTTTTAAATACGTACATAGGAAAGAATCACATGAAAAGGACAGAGGACAGAAGTTCACTAATATCTCTATATATCTCCACACAGATTCATTTTCTAAAACTGACATTGTAAATTGATGGGGAAAAGAGGTAAAATGGATTAACAGTTGAACATTTGCAACAGAGAAAAATCAGAACACTAATATCAGAACTAATAGATAAAATGAAAGGTTTATTCTAATTCCACTATATTCACATCATTTTATCATTTGCTTCTGACTCCCTTTCTTTCCTTTCTAAGACTTTCTACACCTTTATATAAATTAGGAAGAGAGTGCATAGACATATACAGACATATACAGATGTGCATATGTGTGCATGTGTGCATGCAAAGATATTGTTGCTGCCAGCTATTATCCACATAATATTGATTTTTTAAATTAACCAGAAATAAACAGGGAGTCAATGAAGATTGTATGAAAATGGAACAATATGTTCCTAATTCCCAGTTTCACTCCAAATTCTTGCACTAATATTTTTTTTCCAAATTGTGGATCTTTTCCAAAGGCAGTTCCAATTATCAGGCATTGATGTCATCTAAGCAAGAGGTCATTAAGAACATGAATGACTACAGTGAAGCTATCTCAATTCAAGTAGGGTCATAACTAGCATGTTAAGTTAAGCAGATAAAATGTGCTTCATACTTCTAATTCTAATGCCTCTAATAACAAAGATGAATTTAGAATCATATCCAAATTATGAAGTGGATTCTTTAGTGGGAATGTAAGCTTTTCCAGAACAGATTGTACAAATAAACCATCCATTAAGTGAACTTACTCTCTGGCATTTGTCCAGTCCATTACCGCATTCAGGTAAATTAAGTGCTTCCACTGTCTCAACTAGATCCGATGAAAAAGATAAAAAGCTGTGTGAGATCAGCATACTGATGTGTTGATAATGGAATAAGTTTAAGCATATCCCATCTTTTTGGTGAGGACTATCCAGGTATGAGTAGGACCACTGAAAACCTATTTTGTCTAGATTATAAATATTTTTTTCCTGAATGATAACATGGTTTGATGGAATTGAAAACCAATTTTATTGGCCATGCCATTTCTAAAGCCTAGTGGAAATGGAACTAAGAAATGCTTCTAATGCTTCCTTTGTGACTTGGCTTGCTCAATTTGTGTTGGTTATGATCTTAAATGCCCTACATGGCATGGGGAAGGTTACTTACTTACAGACCAACTTATCCCCATTACATTTGTCCATCCTACTTGGTCAGATGAGAAAATATGTTACAGACCCAGTCCGTTAAAGTATTTTGACTGTGGAGTCCAGGAAGAGAGCCTTCTCTGCTATCTCTCCCATCCTTTGTAATATCTTCCCCCCAGAGGAGAAACAGGTCCTCCCCTAATTTATTCTATCCTTGTTTTACCAGGTTCCTTTTATTAAGATGTAAGATTTTGATATGGTTTTTATGTTTTTAATTGTACTTCACCACTCTGGAGTGAGATGGGAGAGCTCTAAATTTGATAAATAAATAAATAAACTTCCATTCAGTTGAGTAATAAGTCTGAGAAAGTAATTTTGGTTATTGGCCTACATTTATTTAAGTCTTCTAGGTCTAATTTTTTTTTTTCAGGAGAAATCTCATTATGGCCTCTTTTAATAAAGGTAGGATCACTCCTTCCTTTAAAAAGAAATCAGTAACCTCTTGAACTCAGCTGAGTACTCTCTTCCTGTCAGAATGAATAAGCATGCAGTACTTGAGCTAACAGGAAGTTGGTCAAACTCCACCAAGACTTCATATTAAGAAATGTAAAAACTGAAAATTATCCAATATGATCCAATGCATGAAAAAGTTGCAATTCTACATGTACTTGCCCAGTGATAGGTTGCCCCCGGTTTGCACTGGTTCTATAGAACTTGTAGTAAAACCGGCTGGAGGCTCCACCCACTGACCCTGACGTCATCAAAATGTGCATGTGCAGAAGAGCCTGCACGCGAGCAAAGCGAGCACATGCGTGCGGACCTGTTGTGAATTGGTAGTAAAGGTAAGGAGAACCCACCCCTTCACTTACCTCAACATAATTCCCACTGACTTAAATAAGACATTATTTTGAATATGCACTTGTAAAGTGGGATAAATAAAACTTTTTTAAAAAAATAGGATTTTTCTACTATGTGACATTTAGAAAGAAAATACACAAATGATTTATCTTTCAAAGCCAGTGATTAAATTATTTATTTATTGGTTCGATTTATATGCTGCCCTTCTCTGGAGACTCAGTACCTAAAACTCTACCCATTTCCCATTATATTCTTCTAAAAAATTGCAAAATGGGACTGCTCAAATTCACTTTATAATCTGTATCAGCTTCACTGATAATGTGTAAATTAAGGTGACTAGAAAAACAAAACAAACCCATGACTAGATAGAGCAGTGGTAGGTTGCCCCCGGTCGGGCTGGTTCCCAAGAACCAGTAGTAAAACCGGCAGGAGGCTCCACCCACCACCCCAGATGTCATCATTGGTGATCTGTGCATGCACGATCCTGTTGCGAACCGGTAGTAGAACCCACCCCTGAGATAGAGGGGAAATAAAAACATTAATATCAACTTCAGTTGAGATATAATGAATCCTACTGTAGGACTGATTGGTATCCACATGTATCAAACATTCTGGAGGGTGGGTGTGACCCAAGTCTTGTCAGTCAAAAAATACAATCTTGTGGGACCTAAGAAATATGCCTACTCTGTTGTGATTGCTGCCCTCTGAAATGATCTTCTCCCAGAGATTCAGGTGGCTCCCACATTTATGTCTTCAGAAAACTATTGAAGACCTAATTGTTCTCCCAGATCTGAAGGGCAGGATGATTGTGGTGCCTTTTATTTTGCTTTTGTTTTGTCTTCTATTGTTTTATGTTGGTTTTATTTGGAGAAGTTTCAGTATTGTGTTCTCTTGGAACAAAATTTGCATAGATGAAAGAGAGAGAGAAATAGATGGCGATAGAAATAGATGGAGGGATAGAGATAGAGGAATAGAGGGATAGAGAAATAGAGAGATGATAGAGTTGGAGAGAGAGTGAGAGAGAGAGAGAGAGAGACTTGGAGATCAGACAATTTATAAATGAAATAAATAATCATAGAAATATCACCATCATTATTATCATCATCTTCCCTCTGAGGCTGTTTCAAATGTCTTCTTTATTCTCAATAGACTTGACTAACTTAGCAAAAACATGGATATTAGAAATCCTGCCAAGAACATATTTATTCACCAACTGCCTCTAAACAGGAAAAACTAAACAGGGAAATTTTCAAAAGGACAGAAAAAGATGCAGAAAAATATTTCTCCTTATCCAGCCTATTCATCAAAAATAAAAGAAATGCTAAAAATCAAAGGGTCATTTAGCTTTACCTCATATAGCAATAGCAATAGCACTTTGCATCTATGTTTAGTATAATCTTAAATATAGAGCCTAGATCAAGCCAAAATCTCTTGATTCTCATTTATTTCTGGTCATCCTAATAGTTATCTCGTGTGACCAAAAAGAGAAAATTGTATTTCCATATAAGAAAAAAGGGAGGGCTCAATTTACCTTGTGAAAGCTAAGCTGTGCTGTATGCTTTTCATTTACTTTTAATCATGCTCATAATAAAGTGAGAGAATTGAACCTGATTAAATGAGTTCTCTGGACAGCAGAAAAGAAGATCAGCTCTTGAAAAAAAGTAGATGACTGCAGCTTTTCCATTGATACCTTCGGAACTCAATACTCTGGTCTTCTTACCTAGAAATACAAATAGACAAGACTTTAGATAGAAACAATGCAATGCAATCAAGAGGATGGAGAATATTTTCTAGTAGGAAATAGCTCATGTGAGAGATTTCTGTTGTTGCTAGAACAGACAAATGGGGAGGCCCAGATACAAATGTACCATGTAATATATAGTACAAAGGAAGTGAATAAGGATAAAGCTTTTTCTCTATAGGAAGGGATGACATTATCCATTTTGATCTTTCTCTGTCTTGCATTTTTCCAGTGTTAAGATTTCTGCATCAATTTACAAGCTTTTTCTTTTCTTTTCTAAGTAGGCTTTCAGGAAATATTTGCACACTTCTGCATGCAGTTCTCCAAAACATTGTGCTCTAACTGCATGTAATGTTAATATGTTAATCAAGAGACACAGTGTTTGCAATGTAAATTGTACAGGAAAATTTGCAAAGCTCTTAGAATCTCCTTGAGAACCAGTTTAGTGTAGCAGTTGAGGCATCAGGCTAGAAACTGGGAGACTGTGAATTCTAGTCCTGCCTTCAGCATAAAGCCAGCTGGGACTTTGGGCTAGTCACTTCCTCTCAGCCATTGGTGGGTTTCAGCAGGTTCTGACTAGTTCTGGAGAACCGATAGTGGAAATTTTGAGTAGTTCAGAGAACCGGTAGTACAAATTCTGACTGGTCCCGCCCCCATCTATTCTCTGCCTCCCAAGTCCCAGCTGATCAGTAGGAAATGGGGATTTTGCAGTAACCTTCCTCTGGATTGAAGAGGGAATGGAGATTTTACAGTATCCTTCCCCCAGAGTGGGGTGGGAATGGAGATTTTACAGTATTCTTCCCCTGCCACGCCCACCAAATCATGCCCACCAAGCCACGCCATGCCCACCAAGCCATGCTTGGTAGAACCAGTAGTAAAAAAAATTTGAAACCCACCACTGCTTTCAGTCCTAGGAAGGAGGCAATGGTAAACCACTTCTGAAAAACCTTGTCAAGAAAACTGCAAGGTCTTGTTCAGGCAGTTTCTGAAAATCAGACTTGACTGATCTGAAATAATAATATTAATAGTAATAATAATAGTAATAATAATAGTAATAATAATAGTAATAATAATAGTAATAATAATAATAATAATAATGCTAGGTCATTTGAAAGAAATGAAGGGTTAAGCCCATCCAAAGGAAAAAAAAACTGTCAAGCAAGATTGAGTTAAATGATGGCTTATGCTCCCAGAACTTCTATTGCAGAAAGGCCTTTGATTTGATCCAAGAAGCCCAAGATGAATTTTATTTGAAACTTTCACCCAGTTGTTTAAAAAAAAAAAGTCTGCATTTTAAAGTCTTTTGTTTTTTGTTTTGTTTTAAGTCTTTTTAAGTTTTTTTTTAAGTCTTCTGAAGTAAGGGCTTTCTTGCCTTTTGAGCTAAACACATCTTCCTTAACATATCACTATTTCTATGGAAATTCATAGAAGCTCAGTTGTAGTTTCTCACAATTCACAACAACACTAGGATAAATTAGATTTTTAAATGTGGATGCCTAAATGTGGATCACATGCTTTTGATAGAATCAAAATGTTTTTTTTAAAAAAAAATGTGTACCAGAGAATTAAAGTTTAATATATTTTGACTTAGATTCTCACTCCACCTGACTTGTTTCTTGCATTGTACAATTGTGTGGATGGACCCATGTTTTCCCAGTTTTTTTTTATTTATGCACATCCAGAATATTAAAGAAAAAGCTAGTTTGCTAGATTTCTACAGATAAGGAACCATTCTAAATATTCCAAGTCTTTCACCAACCACCTGAAATGATGTAGCCCTTTCAAAGAAGACTTTACCACATGATATTCGTAAATGTATCTTCAGATTAAACAGGAGTAACCTTAGGGTTTTATCTGAATAAGTCTATCCACCAGTGGATTGAGAACAGCTTGGATAATGGTTCTTTCTGTAATTGGGGATCCTCTAGAGAAGATTTGCTGAGCATGGAGGAAGTGAGCCTGAAGAAGT
Organism: Pantherophis guttatus; assembly: GCF_059756535.1. Lineage (NCBI taxonomy): Eukaryota > Metazoa > Chordata > Lepidosauria > Squamata > Colubridae > Pantherophis > Pantherophis guttatus. The sequence continues at coordinate 165,299,355 of NC_142063.1, forward strand.
TTTGTTCTGTGAGCAGATGTCTCAATGTCCCTTTGGGACAAGTTTATTTCAGTATCTTTAGAAAGCATGTCATTCATTCTTAAAGAGCATGAATCATGACAAAATAGCCAAACTGTTGATGTGACAGCCACAGATACTGCTATGGAACAGCACTGCAAATTGGTCCTATTACAGATCCTGTCATTCATCCAAAGTGGGGATCTAGAATTCTATGGCCCCATAGGCCCAATCTTTCGTGAAACATACTCTGTAAGCCTTTCTAATTAGTTGGAAACAAAAAATCTGAATTAGAAGGTTCAGGTGTGTTTTATGCCCTATATTAATTGTGAGTCAGCCTACAGTTGGTATAGCTCAATGAACATCTTGTAACAATTAATTTGACCCATTAATTCAGGCCTACCCAAAGAAAATAATTTTCATGAATGCATTGGTTTTACCAGCTCATGGCTGGTTAGGAAAAGTGTTATGGAATACTTGCTGTTAAATGGTCATTTATTATTCTCTCTCTATCTATCACTCTCTGCTGTTTGAGCTTCCTGATGGATCACTTTAGCCATATGTTGAGTCCTAGCTGAGTTTCCATTGCCTTTCCTTCTGTCAGAGATCACAAGAGAGACCCTCTCCATTCTATTGTAGTCTGTGATAGAAGGAAGGGCAATGAATACTTGCTCGACCTCTCATGCCCCTTGATAGATGTAATGCAAGGAAAAATCAACATAAACAAGCAGCCAAATGCCAACTACTGTAGAAGGCAGACAACTATAAACATATATTGGTAAGTGGAGAATTCATCTTTATTAGGTAGGGCCTGTGGTAAAATGAAATGAAAAGAGGCATCAAATAAAGCAAATTATATAAGTCAGGATTGTGAAATTGAGTCACACCTCCCAATAGTTTTAGCTAATATGGTGAAGGATGCTGGGAGTTCAGCAACAAATAGACGATCACAAATTTGTCACCCTGAGTGACAAGAATCTTGTTCAGATAAGATCTGTTCTGGTGTATCTGCAGTGAGGTGTTTGCTTGGAAGATTTTTGGTAGCCTGATTTTGCTCTAGAAAGACAGTGTGCACAGAATTACCCCTCCCAATTTTATTAACACAAGATTCCATGGCTGATTGAGACTTTAGTCACATTAGCTTTGCTCTAGGTGTGTCCTGGATTTGAATCTTTTCATCTGGAGTCCATTTTTACTTTACTTTGTTCCATTACAGCAGGATATGGTATAGAAAAGCATAAGAGCCAGGACAGGTATGCATAATAATTTTGAAATTTTGAAATTTGAAATTTTGGGCTTGGACAACTTAGAACTACGCCGCCTATGGTCTGACCTAAGAGTAGTACACAAAATTATCTGCTACAACATCCTACTTGTCAATGACTACTTCAGCTTCAACTGCAATAATACACAAGCATACAATAGATACAAACTCAAGGTAAACCCCTCCAAACTTGATTGTAGAAAATATGACTTCAGCAACAGAGTGGTCAATGCCTGGAATGCACTACCTGACTTTGTAGTTTCTTCCCCAAACCCCCAAAATTTTAACCTTAAACTGTCTACTGTTGACCTCACCCCATTCCTAATAGGCCTGTAAGGGGCGGGCATAAGCGCACCAACATGCCTACCATCTCTGTCCTACTGTCCCCATTTATTCGTATCCATTTTGTATGTTCATATTCATGTTTATACTTATATCTGTTATTTCGTACATGTTTGACAAACAAACAAACTAACTAACTAACTAACTAACTAACTAACTAAATAAATAAATAAATAAATAAATAAATAAATAAATAAATAGCAGTAGGAATTGTTCAGGAGGGCAGTCATGTGAGCAACTGGAACCATATTTTTTTGTTACAGAAGGAAAGTAGAGGAGATCATGGTTGGAGCAGGTAAATAAGAGGTCAAGAGCATTGGAAATAGCAGGAAGTGGCCCCGAGTAGGCAAATGTACAGGGAAGGTTCCTGTCTGGCCAGAAGAGACAGCAGGGACAGCGCTAGAAGGAACAGCATTACAAGCCAGCAAAGGGTGACCTGAGGTGTCTCTGTGTTTTCTGGAGAGCAAAGGCACATCAGAATAGCAGCAGCTGCAAGCAAATAGATGAAGAAGGCCAAGAATGAAAAAAACACTCATGCAGAGGCTGATGAAGAAGAAAGCTAGATAAAAAGCAGCAGGGCCAAGTGAAAACCTAACTTGCATTTGAAGCTAATTTTTATAATATACAAATACAGCTACTGGATTTGGCAAACCTATTCATCCTTGACTTCCATGTGTTTCTCTGAATGCCTTCATTGAGTTTACCCAGTATTCCTGTGGAGGATTTAAGATTTTAGTGGAAGCTCTCGCATATGTTAGAGGTTCTGGGAAGACTTTTACAGGGATATATTAATGTTGAGGATACAGTTGTCTGTTCCACTCTCCTAGATACCACTCCATGCTTTCGGCTAGAAAAAGTAGAGAGGTCCTTTTATTTAGTTTTAGTTTTAGTTTCTCTCCCAGTGGGAATCTGGAGGAATAAACATGAAGGAATCCACTAGAAATAAAGATTAATGCAATGCTTGCTGTATGCAAGGTTGGCTAAATGTCAGCCAAAGTGAAGTTAACAGAAAGTGGAAAGAAGCCTTTTTGGAATCTTAGCCAGATTTCTTTCAGTTCAGTAGCATCCTCACATAAACAAATAAATAAAGCTCTGAGAATGTTTTACAGTGGGCTTACCAAAACACATGTGTACATCAGAGATGTGTGGAGCAAGTATTTGCACACAAATCTCTCCTACCAGTGCCAACTTGCCCAGAATCTCTGATCAATGTTAGGGGAAAAAAAAAACCCCAAACCTAAAACGTAAAAATTCCTAGCAGGAGGAAAACTTTGACAATAAAAACAATTACCCAGAGAAGTGATAGGTTCCCATTCACTGGTTATATTTAAGCAGAGAATAAAGAACTGTTTCTTAGGGAAACTTTTATTTGGATTGTAGCACTGAGAAGGAGGTTGGACCTGATAGTGTAAATAGCCCCTAAGACACCCCACCCCTGCCCACCCACACAGACAAACAAGTCACCAGAATATAAACTGACATAAAACAGCACTCCTTGCTAGCACTGATGATGTTACCTAGTTAGGATAATGAAACATTTTCAAGAAAACAAACAAGCTCAGAGAGGACCAAGGATGCCTCATTTAACCCTGTTGTGTTCGCCCAGCAACATGAGGAGGCAGAAGTGCTCCTGATTGGCTGCCCTGCTGCAAACATACGACGGGAACTAACTGCATTCCTATTGGTCTGCTGTTTGACAGCTCGACTATATAAGAGCTGTCAGACGATAAGAAGCCGGCTCGCTCGCATGTTGTTAGCTAAGAGCAAGTCCACCGTTAGTCTGTTATTCTGACAAATAAAGCGCTGTTACCCTGTTAATCTGTCTAGCCTCCGTCCTTGCCAGCCCAGTTCTATAAATAGAACAAACCCTGAGCTACAAGTAAACCTTTATTGGTAAATAGCCCCTCCTTGGGTAGAAATATATACATTGCAAACTTGTAATGCTTGGATGTATCATTAAGGTTCTTCAGCTTACATTAGGAGCAGAGGTGGTATTCAGTTGGTTTAGACCGGTTTGGCGACTGCGGGTGGCCACCCCAGCGTAATGCTGTCCTATTTCACCACATTTTCAAGACTGGGTGGATTTCTAATTACCATATGTGGTGGGAGTGCTCAAAAGCCAAAAGTTTCTGGCAGCAAATAAGGAGATGGTTAGAAGAGATGTTAATGTTTAAAATAGAAATTAAGCCGGAATTTTTCTTACTGGGCATGACAGATGGCAAATATGACAATAATGTAACCTATTTAATATTGCATATATTTACCATGGCAAGACTAGCATTTGCTCAAAAATGGAAGTGTAAAGAAATACCCTCAGACAAAGTAATACACAAAATTTACAGCTGTGCAGAGATGGACAGCCTCACTTTAGAACTCAAACACAAAAGTGAATAAACATACTATGAAGTCTGGAATAAATTTTATAACTGGTTAGATAAGAGGAAGAATGCCAAAAACAAGGGATAACGAATGTCTGGAAATGTATATATGAATGTATATCAATGTATATTGAATTTGTGAATGTAATATAGGTTTGTTAAATACATGCATAGTTGTTTAGGAAGTAAAATACTGCATACTTGATATATAATTAAATAGGAGATATGTAAATTTGTATATACATCAAGGAATAGATTACTTATTAACTTGATTTAGACACTGTCAGATGTAAATGCCTTATTCTCTAATGTGTAAATAGCATATGAACAGGGTATCAGGGGTTAATTTATTCTTCACTTCTTAATGTATTCATAGTTCACCACTCCCATGTCTAGCTCCACCCATTGTATATATAAGGAGCTGTTTGCCCCCTTTTCCTCGCTTCTATCTGTGAATATTCAGTGAATATAGAATGCCTATTGTAAATAAAAGGAGATATATTTAAACCTTTAACTCTTGCTAAATTTATTGAGTCTGATCCTGAAAATATTGCAACAAGCTGGTAGCAGAGGATGGTTAATTGACTCAATAAAAACTTAAAAATGTCTAAGAAAGATAGGCCCAACACCAGGGCATACAGCAAAGAAATGGAAACAGAACAAGAAATAATCAACGAATCCACAAACGCGATTTCGAGAGAATCCGAAGAATACACCACTGAAGACGAAGAAATAATAGATGAAAATGATGACCAGGAGGAAATCGAAATAAAGAATAACGAACTCAGGTCAGAGATATTAAAACTATTGAAGAGTCAGAAGAATGATGAAAGCCTCATCGCGAAACTCCAAGATATGCTGAAGAACAACGGAGCAGCGAGAGAGAAGCACATCACTAATGAAAAATCAAAAGACCCAAAAATAGTGAGTGATATGACTGCAAAAAAAATTATTGTGAAGAAGAAAAACGGTGATCCCGCGCGAAATTTTGAATGGCAGCCATCTTGGTTTCAACAGACCTCCAGGGTGAGCGAAGCAGAGCCAATCAGAAAACTCAATTCAAAATTTCTGGCGCGAAAAACGTTATCAGACAACGAAAACGAAAAAGAAGATTCAAACACCTCAGAAGAATCAGAATCAGAAAGTGAAGGTGATTCAACAAACAATCAAATAAAATCAGCAATGAAAACGCTTTTTGCTGCATTTGGGCCAAAACTAAAAATTACTAAAAAGCTAACGAAGAAGCGAGCGAGCAAGCCAATGCCTAAAGACCTGCCCGCTCCCATCCTGACTACGAGAGCGTCGACACCCGAACCCAGAGAGCCCTGCCGATACCGCCCCACGCCACAGACCGAAGCAAGCACCAACGCCCTCAAAAGAAGAGGAAGAGCAGCCGCCATCGTCAGGACTCCCAAAATCGAGCCAGAGACCGATTCGTCTGAGGAGCAGAGCGAGCGAGCCGCAATGAGGAGAACCTCTCACGACGACTTCAAGGAAGAAATGGACAACGCGCATGCGCAAGACTACGCAGACGGTCTGGGAAGACATGAATTGACGAGGAGACCGTGCAGGCTCGTTGCGAGCATCCCCATGCCGTTTTGTAACTTTCTGCATTTACGAGACCACGGACTACCTCAGGTTGTAAGTAATGGACCTAATAATGTCGGAAATTTACCCAGTGACTTCCCAAAGCTAAGGATAGATGGCATTAATTTGCAAGAATGGTATCAGCAGCTCCAGGTTGTCTTTATGAAGGAAAACTTACTGTTTTTTATCACTAGTCCCCCCAAAAGACCTTGGACTCTAAAAATAGACTGTTTACACCATAGAGTATTTTTCTTATTAATATCTAGTGTATCTCCTGCAATGTATCACAGCATTAAGCAAAATCTGACTGTTTCAGAAATTATTCAATGCATGTTCAATTTGTTTCACAGTGACAGTGTAGCTACCACCACAAGGATGTCTAAAGATTTCTTTTCATCTAGGATAAAACCAGGGGTTTCCATAAGTGAGCACTTAATATCTTTAAACAAAATAAGAGTTGAGCTGCATTTAAGGGGGAGGTGATTTCAGACCAAACAATGAAAAGTGTTATTATCAACTCACTTGATCCATCATGGGACAATTATATGTCACATTTAGACACAATCAATCTAGGATACTTATCCATAGAAAGCCTATCCAATAAATTAATAGCAGAAGACAATTCAAGAAGGAATCGTTCTAACAATCACATAGAACACAAACCATATAGGAAAGTAGCTTTCCAAGAAAAATATAATGAAACATTTAAATGTCACAACTGTGGATCCAGGGAACACAATAGAAGAGATTGCCCCAAAATTTCAAAAGAAAGACCTAGGTCAGAATATAGAAACAAATACAATTATAGACAGTCTTCCATGGAAAGACATAGATATAGAAGCCCACCAAATTACAAAGAGAATAGAGGGGGCAGAGATAATTCAAAGGATAGAAAATCTGGTTCACTGAATGGATTAAATAAACAAGACATTACTAACATACAGCAGAATGAGAACAATAATTGGCTTATTGATTCTGGAGCAACTAATCACACCACTAATAACAAAAATATATTGTCTTCATTTGTAGAAGATAAGTTTGTAATAAAGGTAGCTAACCAAGAAAAGGTTCAAGTATTAGGTAGAGGAAATGTAACCTTGCCTGGTCTAGGAAAAATAGAGGGGGTATTACTAATACCTGAAATACCTCATAACATACTAAGTGCCATAAAACTAAGTAGGGATTCTGATATTAACATTGTCTTTTCTAAAGGAAAAGCAACTTTGGAGAAAAATAAAATAGATATAGGCACTGTGATAATTAAAGGAGGCCTACCTTATCTAATAACAAAGGAAAGATGGTTGCACAACATTGATTCAAATATGGAAGATTGTATTGAAGTAGATGATGGAAACATTAGCAACAGTGACAATGATGAATGTAAAATATCTTATGATCACAAAGATGCACACAATAAAAAAAAACCAAAAATAGGTAAACCAATTCATGATGAGTGTGCTCACATCTTACATAAGAAGTTAGGACATGCCAGTTTTCCTGTAGTACAAAAAATGACTGAACACGCAGAAGGTGTTAAAATAAAAAATTGTGAAAACTATCTGGAATGCTCAGTATGTAAATCTACAAAACTAAAAACTAGCCCCAGGCCAAGAAAATCTACTAGATCAACCAACAAAATTTTTGATTTAGTACACATGGCCCACTAACTCCATCAATCACTTATAGAAAACGTTACTTCTTGACCATAGTAGACGATTATAGCCGCTATGGATTTGTTTATACATTAAAACACAAAGATGAAACCTTTCAAAAATTTAAAGAATTTTATAAACGCATAGAAACACAACACAATATCAAGATAAAACAAATCATGACAGATAGGGGATGTGAATTCATGTCTAAAGAATTCTCCCAATGGTTAAAGGACAAAGGAATGTTACATTACACGTCTAGTCCATTTTCTGCGTTCCAGAACGGGATTGTAGAGAGGAAGAACTCAACATTATAAACCATGATTAGATGCACATTGGAAGATGCTGGCTTAAGCAAACAATTCTGGTCAGAAGCCCTACATTATTCCAATTACACACAGAATAGAACCTGGTCCAGCATTGTAAATAAGACACCATATGAAGTGATGTATAATAGGAAACCAAAATTGACACACATGCACATATTTGGAGTCACTGCAGACGTACACATACCTAAGCAATTAAGAAGAAAGGGAGAAAACGTGTCCAGAAGACTCAGATTTATGGGATATGAGACAGGCACTAAAGGGTACAGATTCATTGATAATAATAACAAATTTATAGTCTCCAGAACAGCTGTGTTTCATGAGCAGGCCAACTGGTCTAAAATACATCTTAATGAAATATTTCCAAGTAACAACAAAGATACAAAATCTCAAGAGAAAGGGACTATAGAAAAGCAAAATATCAACAAATATAAAAACAAAACCAAAACATGGACAAATAGCCAACACAAGATAAAGACAGACACACTAACAAAAAAGGAAGCAAGATATTTGCATGATAACAATAGTAAACCTGAAAAAACAATTAGAAACACCAGAAATCAGATGCCAAATAAATATAAGGATTACATAATGCATATGGATGGTGAGTCAACGACACCCAATACATATGAGGAAGTGTTAAAACTCCCTCGTAAAGAAAAAGAAAAATGGGAATTAGCAATGAAAAAAGAGATGGAAAGCTTACAAGGATTAAATGTATTTACACCTGCAATTGCACCAAAAGATAAAACAATTATTGGTACCAGGTGGATATATAAAATTAAGAACTTAGAGGGAGGCAATACCCTATACAAAGCTAGACTAGTTGCACAAGGTTATGCACAGAAATATCCGGAGGACTATACTGACACGTATTCCCCCACAGTAAGAACTGAGAGTGTCAAAACAGCTCTAGTGGTAGCATCAGCACTCAATCTCGATGTATTCCAATATGACATATTGACAAAGCCTTTACCTTCTAAGCAGCATAAATATTTAACTTCTAAGTTGTATGTTTTGTATTGTCCTGAATCTGAATGTAATTGGTGTTGCATAACGAATCGGCATTTAGAGGGGGATTTGTCAGATGTAAATGCCTTATTCTCTAATGTGTAAATAGCATATGAACAGGGTATCAGGGGTTAATTTATTCTTCACTTCTTAATGTATTCATAGTTCACCACTCCCATGTCTAGCTCCACCCATTGTATATATAAGGAGCTGTTTGCCCCCTTTTCCTCGCTTCTATCTGTGAATATTCAGTGAATATAGAATGCCTATTGTAAATAAAAGGAGATATATTTAAACCTTTAACTCTTGCTAAATTTATTGAGTCTGATCCTGAAAATATTGCAACAGACACAAATGTTAGAAACCAGAGACGTTAAGCAATGTCCATTGTTTTACTTTTAAAAATAAAAAAAAAAAATTAAAAAAAGACCGGGTGCATGTGCGGAAGGCATGCATGCAAGCAAAGCATATGCGTGGAAGGCGCACATGCGCTATGAACCGGTGGTAAGAATATGTGAAACCTACCGCTGATTAGTAGGTCTGAATGTAAAGTAAAATGCCATACATGGATAATCATTCAGTTTTGAACTGGGCCTTCTGAAAAATGGAGCTATGCAAAGATTTGGACTGGAATTTTACCAAGGTTTTATTTTTCAGAGGTGCAGAGAGGTAAGGAAGTAAATACCAACATTATGCCGAATCATGTCAAAAGAAGTTTGCTTTAAAACTGGCTCCTCTGCTTTTCTTTTGGAACCATTGTAAAACAACCAAAGAAAGGAAGCTTCTATGTCAGGGGTGGGCAAATATGGCCCCTTTATGACCTGTGGACTTCAACTCCCAGAATTCCTGAGCCAGCTTGGCTGTCTCAGGAATACTGGGAGTTGAAGTCCACAGGTTGTAAAAGGGCCACAGTTGCCCACCCCTGTTCTAGGTGGCTATCTCATTTTAAGCAATCCAGAGTTATAAATATAAAAGAAAATACAAACCCACCTTCTCGGTGTTAATCTTCAATATGCCCAGAAATATTTGGACACTTTTTTTCCCCCCAATTAAATTGCAGTTGGAACTCAGATCAGAATAAATACTTATGCTTTAGGAGGTTTTGTCTCTTCCGTTAGTAGACAGCATCATCAGTTTTTGACATGAGATTAGTTTTCTAGTGATCAAACAACATCATGATCAAGGTGAGGTTGCAAGAGTGTAAAAATCTCAATATGCCACTGTTATTCCTGAGGACAGAAAACATCCATTTTTAAAACAGTTAACTCTCTTGGAAACTGATAGGTTATAGCAAATAATAAAAAAAACCAAACAAACAAGCAACTTGCTGAAGTGAAGCATTTCTTTTTTCCTCTAGTGTACTTGGAAGACATTAGATGATTTCAGCTATTCTGTTGGTAATTAACTCTGGTCAATTTCCTCTTTCTTATTTTGCCTAGGTTGCTGGACATGCAAGAAGAGTTGCAATGAGGAGGAGAGTCAGCATAGATCCACAGGCAATCAAAACAGCTCAGGTCAATCTCAGATACACTTATATAGGAAACAGAAGGGTTGGGAAATGGGAAAACTGGTCATCCATAGATTTTTTTTCCCCTGCTGTTGCATTTTAATCACTGAATATTTTACAGCTATAAAAAAAAAACCCTGCCTGCAACATTTTCAGAAGTGGATTGCCATTTCCTTTTTCCTAGGGTTAAAAGAGAGTGACTGGCCCAAGGCCCAGCTGTCTTCATGCCAATGGTAGGACTAGAATTCACGGTGTCCTATTTTCTAGTCTGGTTGTTTAACCACTATCCCAAACTAACTCTTACTCATAAATAAAGTAAAATGAAGATGGTAGTGAAATGGAGAAGCAATTAAGCATTCTCTTTGCTATCTACTGTACTTGGTATTTGTAGCAGATAATTGGATTCAGCCAATTCACACCACTTCAGGAGAACCGGTTGTTAACTTTCTGAGCAGTTGGGCAAACTGGTTGTTGGAAGAAATCATTAGGGCAGAGAACCGGTTGTTAAATTATTTGAATCCCACCACCGATGTAAATGATGTATGGATGTATGGGAAGAAGACCATAGGAAAATGTGTGCCTACATTTGCAAATGTGCAAATGTTCCACACAACAAATTGAAAGAAAAAGCATTTCCCAACAACATATTTTCCCTTTAAATGCTGACCAAAAGTTCTTACATTTACTGAGTCTATTCCAAAATGAGCCCGAATACATTCACCTGTCACTAATCTTTTCCTAACTTCAGGCATTTCTAGTTAGTAAAACAAAATATTTTCTCTAAACTGCAGAGTGCAGATCCTACATCACCCAGACATTGTTTTCTTGGCAATTTAATTAGCCATTAAGTAGAAAACTCACAGTGACAAATATATTATAAATGAGAATTGTATGACATTTTTATCACCGCTTATATAAAGCATTTTATCATAATATGCTCCAGGTATTATATAAATTAAATATGCAGTCCTCTCATATGCACTTTGTGTATTTGTAATTGCCCCAGCTCTGCATATTTAAAAAGCAAGCTTTACCTCATAAATACAAAGCAAATATGATTTTCTCAAAGACAGGTATTGTAGTTTTGAACAGTAATAAGCTTATTGCACGGTCCTTCATCTTCTCTCTCAACACCACCATCCCTCCAATTCTGATAGAATGCACTTTATTTTTTTCCCCTGTCAACTTAAAAATATGCAGATGTAAAATAAAATTGTTCAGCAATAGTATAATAGTAGTAGGGATAGGCTATTCAAGAGCTATAAAAACACAGGAAAAGGTGCCGTCCCCTCATTTAAATATGATATATATAAAAAAGGAAAGATTCCAAATCTATAGGCAGTAAAAGAAGATAGTTGCATAGTTTTGGGTTATATTGCAAGCCCTCTGAAACACATAGAGTATATCGGCAAACAACCTGATCAGAGGTGGTATTCAGCAGGTTCTGACCAGTTCTGGAAAACCGGTAGCGGAAATTTTGAGTAGTTCAGAGAACCGATAAATACCACCTCTGACTGGCCCCGCCCCCATCTATTCTCTGCCTCCTGAGTCCCAGCTGATCGAGAGGAAATGGGGATTTTGCAGTAATCTTCCCCTGGAGTGGGGATGGAATGGAGATTTTACAGTATCCTTCCCCTGCCATGCCCACCAAGCCACACCCACAGAACTGGTAGTAAAAAAATTTGAATCCCAACACTCAACCTGGTGCAAGAATATATTGCTGGGGCAATTTATCTGAAAAGGAACTACTAAGTTTAACTGCAGAGTGAACACATATAACGTCTGCATTGGATCTCTTTAGAGCCCAAGAACTTCTTAGATTTAGAATGGAAAAGTATATTTTTACTTGATAGGTACATTATATATGCCTTCCTGTTCTATTACTGAGTATGTGCAGAGTTTTTCTCAAAAGTTACCAGTGGCCTGAATAGTATCAACCTCTTCCCTCTGGATTCTTTTCACTCATATCTTTCTTTCCAGAAAAATCTAATGGCCATCTTGTATGGAGAATCTCAGTCCGAAGCTGAAAGCTTAATTTATTGTATACAGCAGTGATTCATAGCTGTTGGTATTAAGGCAGATCTAATGATAATTATTTGGATCCAAAATAACTATTCCATCTTATACGGCCATTTGCTCTTGCTTAGTCTGTCCCTCACTCTTTTTTCCAAGTTAATTGCTTTATTGTATTATGAAATACGAATAATATGATAGAAACTTGAAATTGTTAACACTCTGATGATTTAGGTAAATCTTTAAAGAGGAGGAAAAAGCTTGTATCAGTGTTAACTATGATTTCTAAAATGTAATGAACTAAAGTTGCTTATTTTATGCAGTGAATGTTCAGTATGACATTGATAAACAGTTGCAAAATACACTGAATTATTTTGCAGTATGATAAAGGTTTTGATTTTTGATCTTAATACTAAAGTTTCTACTGTACTGTTACAAAGAAAGAAAGAAAGAAAGAAAGAAAGAAAGAAAGAAAGAAAGAAAGAAAGAAAGAAAGAAAGAAAGAAATTGCGAAAAATAGAGAGAGATTTACTTTCCTTTATCCTCTGATTGATTTACAGTGTTTGGTACCCATTAAAAACCTTACTGTAAGTGGCTGTATTTGCCTTACTTTGTGATATATTTATTATTTTTAGTCATCCATGAGTTATCTACTGACCCAGATGTGTTTGGCATCAACTGTTTATTATGATTTCTATAAGCATGTTATAGAATGAGAAGGGGGAAAAACTTGCTTATTCATCATGGGCTTTCAGTATTTTATTGTTTCAATTTTTAATGTTTTCTATGTTTTATTTTAATACAGTTTAAGTGCAGGGAATGAGCAGTATATAATTTTCTAAATACATTTTTAAAATTAAAATTATAAATAATCAATTAACAGATATACTCAATGTTTCCTACAGCTTTCAGATGGAGGAATTAAACATTTAATTGTTTGTTTATATCCTTGCATTTCTTTAACTAACCTGAGAATTTAAAAAAAAGGTTAATCCTCTTAAAAATAGTTTCTGCATGAATTGAATTTTAAATATTGGGCACTCTGTGAATTTTACATTTTGACTTGCCCTTTTCCCACCTTTTGGTTTGGCAGGAAAGAAAGGTTCCCCATTGGTTTCTTCCCATTCTAGCATGCATTGGCTCATAATGTTACAGCAGGCTGTTTTTTGGAAAAGAATAAGCTAGAATATTAAAGTGAGAAGCTTTGTATATCGAGATTGGAGGAGACAATGGGGGATGCATTTCATTCCAGCTTTCTGGTTCCATCTTCTTCTGGAACATCTAATTCATGATTAAATTCTCCCTACAAAAAGAGCTCAAACAATATCTCAAAGGGAAAGTGATGGTTCCATCATCTATGTTACATAAGAGATGGAAAGAAGGTACCTCATTCTACTCCTCATTGCAAACCAGAGTCATGCTTATTTGTGATTCATTAATTAAGTGCCATCAAAACAGGCTCAACTCTTAACAACTCATTTCAGAATGATCTGCCTTTAGCTTGGTATTTTAGGTCATTGCTGTCAATGACATCCACCTTGTTGCTGATCCTCCTCTTCCTCTTATTACTATTATAGTTCCATAGTAAAAGACACACCAAAAAAATTCCTCCATAATAAAATACAAAAAACAAAACCCCAACCCAGGTCTTCAAGATGAGAAATGGGAATTGATGGAAAAGACATAAAGGGACTATCTCTAATCATCCTTCCCCTCTGTTGAGGTAACAGGACAATTACATTTGGCTAAAGAAGGTTCCAATTCTTTGTGTCAGGGAGAACTCTGACTTTACAAGGATAGCTTATCTCATTTATTTATTTTTTAATTTGATTTATATGCCGCCCTTCTCCGGAGACTCAGGGCGGCTTACAATGCGTTAAGCAATAGCCTTCATACTTTTGTATATTTATACAAAGTCAGCTTATTGCCCCCACAAACTGGGTCCTCATTTTACCTACCTTAGAAAGGATGGAAGGCTGAGTCAACCTTGAGCCTGGTGAACTTACAGTAATTGCAGACAGCTGGTGTTAATCACAATGCTTTTAGTCTGCTGAGCCACCAGGCCCAGTTTCATCTCCCTTCTTTCCTTTCCTTCCCTTCCCTTCCCTTCCCCTTCCCCTTCCCCTTCCCCTTTCCCCCCCTTCCCTCCTTTCCCTTCAGCACAATGGGAAGTTCTTCTATTAATACACCTTGCATATGTTTAATTTCCCAACCTGAGAAAGAAACAGGCATCAACAAAGAAATAGCTTTATGCCAGAATAACTACAATGTGTTCTTTCAACTTGACATTTTAAAGATAACTGTGTTGGCCAACCGCAGCAGGAAGCAAACATTGGCCACAAGCCCTCTCTCAAGCGGTGACATTTGGATATTTTTTATTCATTGCCCTCTCAAAGAAGGCCTAGCCTTCTGCTGAACAATATTTGGTTTGTCCAGCTGTCTCTGAGAAATATGGATGCAGAAAATTATAACTTGTAAATCAATCTACTCACTACGACTTCAAGTTGCCTTTTGTGTTAGCATATGTAAGAGATTAAAAAACTGAAAAACCAAATTCTGAGTAAGGTGAGGAACCTCAAGATGTTAATTGGAAAGAAAACAAATATATAAGGAGTATTAAATGGAAGAAAATGGCTTTTAGGAAGAATCAAATTACACTAGAAGGACAATCATTATTTTTATAATCATTTTTTTTTACATTGTGTTGATTGAAATTATTTAACAGGAAAAGGCAGACACTTTGAAGGGGAAGCCCACAGAACCTGTGATATCATTTTAAATTATCTTAATATAGCTTAAGGGACACAGTGGCTCAGTGGCTTAATGACACTGGAACTGCCGGCCAGAAATGGTCTACACTCCAGTGGTTTGAGCATGGTTCTGTGAGATGGAGTAAGCTCCCATCACTCGATCCCTAGCTCCTGCCAACCCAGCATTTTGAAACCATGCAATATTACAAGTAGATCAATGGGTACCATTTTAGTAGGGAAAACCTAGCTGCATTTGGGTGTTTGCAGAATGGAAGCTGGCACTGGACTGGCCAGACACAAGGTGAGTGGAGACCAGTGAAGGAGCCTGGAAGACCAAGCAACCCAGGCACTGATTGCTGAACCCAGCTGATTGGTGTAAAGCTAGTTCACCCCCTACAATGCACCTAGGATGGATCTGCAAGCACCAAACAGAATGAACTAGCAATCTTGGCTGTCAGGCCTGCATTGTGTGTCTGGCAGATTTCCCTAAAATTGTATGACATATGCTAAGTAAATAATAATAAATGGCTTAGAATGCAAAGGTAACTCTTTCTCCCCCCCAAAAAAAAAGCAGGAAATAAAGAAAAAGCGAAGCACCCACTTTTCATAATTATGCTGCTCTTCCCTCTCCATTCATAAATCCCTTTCTTGCAGTCCACAGCCGCCAAAAGATTGCTGATCTTTTTCAGTAAAGGTACCTCTTTGATCAACTATTCTTATTTTGAATCTATAAACAACCACTCATAAATAATAAGTATGGATTCAAATCTTCAGAAGGACATTATATTTAACTTTATACCATGTCAAGGGTTGTGTCACCTTCTCTTCACTTACAAATTTATTGAAACAAAACATCTGACCAGGATTGCTATAAACTTTGGCAACAGTGTGAACATTTTGTCTTTCATTTTACAGACAACTTTGCAAACATCTGCTATCTCGCTTGCATTCCTTTCTTTCATCAGTGGTAACCACTTCTGTGTCTCCCCTTCTCAGATCAGAAAGCATAGCCAAGGGACTGCTGAGTGATGGAGCAAAATATCATAGGAACCTCCCTATCAGCCTTACACACATACCCATAAATATAACGATCACAGCCCCCATTCAACAATAAGGTATATTTAAAAATAGGGGGAATAAAATAACAGAATGACATTCAAAATAACCCTGAGAATGGGATAGGGAAAGGCAAGTTTCTTTTCTAAAAAAATATATATCTAAAAATTGAAGGACAGATTTGGGCACATTGTCCTTTTATAAGCCTCATCCCAAATCTTGCTTCAGCTGACATTTTTCCAGGGATCCCCCTGGACTACTTTGAGAATTGCAGTTTGATAAGTTGTCAGAGATGTTGCTTTAAAGGCCTGCTCTGAGCTGCACTTTGGCTTATTTTATTTATTAATTTTTTGGACCGTAAGTTTTTAGAACCTAGTATTTCTTATGAAACAAATGTTGAAGAATGTTTTGCACTGCTTAAACAAAGTGTTGGGGAATTCTTTTAAGCAGGAACTGTGAATTGGGAAAGACAACAAATAGGAATCATCCATTCCTACTTGCCATATCACCAAATTAGCCAAAAATGGATCCAAACTCATCACTTTTTAAATTAGTGTTGTGACATTATATGGGTACATAAGGGGCAAAGTTTATATTGTGACATCACAATGCACATTTCATCACTTCTGAGGCTCATTCACTGCCTTTCGAATCTTGTCAGGAATAGCTGGCTGAGCCCAACAAATTTTCTCAGAGAACTTTTTAAAATCTCTTTCCCTACTAGCTCTCTAATTAGGGTACTAAGGGGACCCTTTCTCCAGAGCACCCTTAGTGGACACTTTCTTGTGAAGTAGCTGAAAAATAACTGATATGGATCTCCACACATACTCAATTAAAAAGGCCTATTGTGGAAGCCCTCTTTTGCTTTTCTCACAGCAGCTTCCCACAATGTCCTCAAGACTATGTCCTGATCATTCACCCTCAACTCCCTGTTCTGAGAACCTGTTCTATTGTAATGAGACTAATTAAATTGGTGTCCTCATCATAGTTGCCCCAACTTTTGAACCTCTGTAGGGAATTTATGAACAATTTAGAAAAATGGTCCCAATCCAGATTCTAACACACCACTGGACAATCCCTCCATTGGAATAGTTAATCTAATATCTCTGTGAAGGAGGTTCTGATACTCAATGGATCGTGATCCGATTACACACACAAACACACTAAAGTATACAAGTTGAAAGAGGAGTCTTAAGAAACTATTTGGTTTAATAAAAGAACACATAAAAACAAAGCCTGCAAGAAAACACCAACAACCGAAGAGCTCTCCTCTCGGCGAAGTCAATCAGCTCTTCCTGGAGTCATCCCACAGCATGGGAGGTTCTCAGTCTTTTGTCTGCTTCCCCAGAAGGAAGGCAGTGACTCAGCTCTTTTGCTCCATCGAAGTGACTTCAGCCACACACTCTGTATCTCTCTGGGTGAGTCTCAGGTGTATCTCAGGAGTCTCTCTGGGTGTCTGCGAGGAGTGTGGTCTCGGCAGCTGCTTATATGCTGACTCATTGTCTGTTGAAAAGTCCGGGAAAGCTCAGAGCCAGATGCTGCACTCTGATTGGCTTATTCAAATGTTCAAACTGGAAACCAATCAATGACTGCAGCAATATGCTGAGAGGATTTTCCTCTCAAAATCTCCCTCTCCCCCTCCCCCTCTCTCTCCCTCCCCTCCCTCTCTCCCTCTTCCTGTCCCTCCCTCCCTCCCTCTCCCTCCCTCCCTCCCTTCCCTCCCTCTCTCTCTCCCTCCCCCCTCTCTCATATCTGAACCAATTATTAATCCTCAAAATAACTTTTTTATGCCACAACTTCTACATTTTTTTCAGTCCAGGAATCTTGTCCAAAGACTTTTGAAAATCCAAGTAAAGAAAGATAGCAAACACTATTTTCCCAAATGTTTGCTAAGAATCTCAACGAATTTTGAGATGTTATTGAAGCACGGAAATCACATGTTGACACTGATATAAGTATAGCGTAAATGAACGTTGCTTTTCAAAATGATATTTTGAAATGACTCTACAGAGATAGTTCAAGATTTTACAACTCTCTATCTTCTGTCCTTCATATAATAGGTCCTGAAAATAATGAGGTAGAAAAGCAGACTATCAAGGTAAAATCACTTTGACAAATTCACTGTTGATGTAAATTCATAAAAATGCAGTAAAATATGCATGAATTTGCCTTGGTTCTTAAAAAGTGCATTAAGGGTGACATTTGCTACATTACTTGTCCATCTTTGCCTGTATAAATCTGCAAAGATACACACCCTGATCAAAAGGGTAATTAGACAAGGAGAGATGATATGAGTGATGTCTCAGCATTTATCCTTGAGGAAAGGAAGATGTATTCATTATTACATGGGTTTAACCTTGTTCAATGAGTAATTGCACTACCTTTAAAACAGTTACATAGGGTTCAATGGAGTCCTTTTTGCTTGAGTGTAAATAATACATTCATTAATACAGTCAAATCTCCCTGCTTGTAATGAACCGGTCAGGTTATATTCCACTCATCAGCCTCACAATGATGAGGATCATTATGTATTGTCAAAAGAATCAGCACACGGCATTCATAATCCCAAAGCGTCACTGGAGTAACAATGTTAATAAGCAGATAAATTAAGCTGCTTTTGAGTATCCATTAAGAATGTCAAGCTGCACCACTGTATGTTTTGCCTTTGTTAATGGATTGGGTGACTAAAAGCAATTTGCAAGAGACTTGAGCCCATAAATAATAAGAGAAAAAAATTGGCAGGCTTAAAAATATATATCTAATAAATGGTGAAGTAGCAAACAGAGAAAGGGGGGATCGGTGGATCAATTTCCTTGCCTCTAGAAGGGAATTCTCACATTATGAGTAAGATGAAAATGTACTATTTTCTAGTAAGTCAACTTCCAAATGGTTAATTTGTACATGGCAGAGCAGCACACTAGCTAGAAGCTCTTTCTTGTTTGATATTTTACAATGACTCTTCAGGTTTGTATAGTGTGTCCACTATGCACAAAGAAGCTTAGGCCCATTGAAAATGAAAGAAGTGTCTTTGTAAAATTATGTGCATGCATCTGTTCAGCAAAAATGTCATGGCTGAGTCCTTTTTGTTTTTTGTTTTTTTTTTGCAAAAAGTTGTTTTATTTTTTCCAAACATACAAATTACATCCTTTCGGAACAGAGCTTTGATCCGGTCATCACTTTGTTCAATTTTTAATAAAATCTTATCTATTCTATTTTGCCATAGCACTTATTTCTAAATTTTAGATCACATATACAACTAATACCATCTTTAAAAAAATTAACACATATTTACTTAATCAAAACAATAACCCTTCTATTAACCCACTTTAATTCTTAATTCAATTAATAATTCATAATACAACAATTCTTACCCTAAATCCTCATTATTAACAATACAATTCAAACATTTTATGTTTCATTATGCTCATTAAATCTTTATTCCATTATTACTTTATCAAATTTAAATCTTATCTTTTTAATTTTAGAAATGTAGCAATTTAACATTTAAACATAGTTCTTAGTTCAAATAATGCTCTTTAACACAATTTCCCAATTATCCTAAATTCTATCTATCAAACCATACCATTTATATAACACCAATTAAGCAATTTTTGTTTATAAATCATAATCATATATTGTTTCAGTTTTCTTTTCTTTTTCACTTAGGTAATAAATGTTCAAATTATCACAATTGTTATACATATTTAAACAATATCCCAATTATTATAGCTATCAATTTTCTAATTTAACCTTTTCTTTTATCCTTCTACTATTAATCCCAATGTACAAATATATCTTTATTCAACTGTTAATCCCAGTCTGAGTTCTTTTTGTTGTTGCTGTTGTTCACTATTTCTATATGTTGGTTTAATATATAAGGTTTATATGTACGAAAGGAAAAATGTATGATTTAGGAGATAACGTAAGAGTGATGATAGCAAGGGGGAAAAAGAGGAATTAAAGTTCTTAAGTTAAGGGAAGAACCGGGGTATTTTGGTATTACTTTTGAGTAATAAACGGAATGCTTTAGAACAGGGGTCACCAACCTTTCGGACCTCAGGGACCACTAAATTAATAATTTTAAATCCTATGGATCACTAATGTGATCTGCCTAATGACCATTCTGGGTGGGTGTGGCTAGGCGGTCATGTGACTGGGTGGGCAAGGCCAATTCCTTGCATGCCCACCCGGGCTCCTTAGGGCCCCAACAGGAAGCAGTTGTTGGAGCTAAGCAGCCACCACAAGAAAGAGTTGGCAAAACAGCTCAGTTCAAATTGGATCTGACCGAGAAGGAGGCTCAGCAGAAGCACCTCACTGAGGACTAGGAACATAGGCTTTCCAAGCAGAGGGAAGACCTGCGGGAATGCAAAGCCTGGTACAGGCGCCTGGAGGCTCAGTTCCAGGCCATGATGCAGTCCCACTGGAACAAGGCCCTCCGGCTCTTCACCACCAGCAGTGCTACCCTCCAGCCTTCGCCCAAAGCCCCGCACCAGGAGGCCGAAGCAGACCCAAAGTTGGAATTTCTGCCCCCCTCCGATCTACAAGAAGACCCAAAAGTGGGAGACTCTCTGCAGCAACACAAATGTTCATTGAACGTATCCGTCCCAGGGGCCGTAGTTTGAGGACCCCTGATTTAGGGCAATATTAAAAATGCAAATAATTTTTCTGTGGACCATCATAATTTTCTCACAGACCACCAGTGGTCCACGGACCACCTGTGGGTGACTGCTGCTTTATAAAACAGTTGACTAAAATGAAGCTAATGTAGTTGCATCTTTTACAGAGACTTTGGAAGTAACCGTACATTTCTGTGCATGCATATTCGAAGCAAGCCATGAGTTAAAGGGGGAGGGCATTAATACCATGTAAATAAAGATAAGATTACACCTTTTACATTTAAATCTCCAGTACATTTTAAATTAGTAGGTATATCACAGAATACAATGTAGATGATGTTCATTCATTCATTCAGTTACATATTTGTTTTTCTCCCCCTTCTTTCAATTAGAATGAGTGCTGAAGTCCAGAAGTAGCAACCATTCAAACATATAATACAAATGAAAAGTTAGAAAAAATTAAAATGATTATTAATATTAATTGTCTGGGTTTTTTTAATGGTAGGGAAATACGCACCAAAGACAAATTCCTTGTGTGTCCAATCACACTTGGCCAATAAAGAATTCTAATCTAATCTAATCTAATCTAATCTAATCTAATCTAATCTCATCTAAAAAAAGAGCTGAAAATAACACAGAAGGTCCTCATATTGTTGTGACATCTTCATAATTCCCTCTTCTGCTCACCTTAATACTCAAATAAATTTGTAACAGAAGAGGCATTTACACAGAATCAAACCCTAAGCTATTTAGGGCTCTAGAGTTAATAAAGCAGTTCCTGTAGATTTTATTCTGCTAGTTGTTGCCACCTATAGGGTGTGTGTGTGTGCTCATGTCCGTTCGTTAAGCCAATGCTCTGTAAAGACATTTCTGCTGTCATGTGGCCAGCATGACATCACAGAGCACTGTTATCTTCCCACCAAAGGGGGGATATTTATCTATTCACATTTGCATGTTTTCAAACTGCTAGGCAGGCAGGAGCTGGGGTGAGGATAGGAGCTCAACCCATAGCATGGCACTCGGGTCTCAAACCTGGGCTGCCAGTTTGCCAGACAACAAGTCTAGTGCCTTAACCACTGAGCCATGCACCACCCTTAGAGTTAATACCAATGCCTTGAATTGTGCCCATAATGAATGCAGATCTGTTAGTAAACACATGATGTGAATCTTATACCATACATCAATTAGCCTAGCTTTTAAATCAGTTGCAATTTTGACCAGTTTTAGGATAGCCTTAAGTAGATTGTATTGAAAGAGTCAAGATGAGATGTAACCATAGACAACAGTGGTCAGATCCAGCTAACTCAAAGAATAGTTGTAGCTTCTGTTGTCTTCTGTGCTTCATAACCAGTGGACTTGCTGTCATTGGCACAAACAGAATTGCCATGGTGCTGCCTTGATTATTATCCTCTGATGCAGAAGGCACAGGAGCTCTCTCTAATCCACAGGAAGCAGCAAGCCAAATCTGGTGCTATGCAAAATTTACTTCTATTTTTCTTCCTCCTGCCCAAATGTACCCCACAACAATTGCCATGCTCAATTTGCTGTTTACTTTAATTAACTTTTTGAACCAGTTTATTAAGATAGTGCAGTTAAAATAAATGCCTGGGATGGGTGAGTGTGATCACTATTATATACAGAATTACACCATGATATAAAAAAGGAGGGTGTGCTTTATGACTCACAGTCTAAATTCAAACATTTCGGGCCCAATTCACTCAGGGCAAATCTTTTATATCAGTAGAAAACAGAAAAGAACTTGTGCGGGGGGGGGTAAACTTGCTTTTTTTAAAAAATAAGAGAAATGAAGGGAAGAGAAATGAAAGGGAATGATGGGGGTAGTAAAGAAACTGAAACTAATGTAATGGACTGTGAGAATAACCTTGGGAGAAAAAAAGGAAGATTAGTAGCCAGAGTAATGGTCTGAAATGAAATATTTCAGCTCACAGAAGAAATGAGGATGGAGGAAGTGTCTCAGAAAGGATCCTTCCTAATTCTCTGCAAGGTAAAGGCAGGGGAAGGGAGCGGTGGTTTCAGTTTTGCAAGACTCTATTACTGTAATATTATAACAAAAAGCCCTGGTGGCACAATGGTTAGAATACAGTATTGCAGGCTAATTCTGCTGACTGCCAGCAGTTCGATTCTCTATGGCTCAAGGTTGACTCAGCTTTCCATTCTTATGAGGTGGATAAAATGAGGAGCCAGATTGTTGAGGGCAATATGCTGACTCTGTAACCATTTAGAGAGGGCTGTAAAGCAATGTGAAGCGGTATATAAGTCTAAGTGATATTGCTAACAATATAAAAATAGTGTTAGTATTCATGGTTTTGGTTTCCTATCTGGAATATCTTGGCAGAAACAGAAACTTTGGTATGTTAAACATTTAATTAGTTAATTAAATAGATTAAATAATGTATTAATTGTAATAATTTAATAATATATAATTACTTCTAATTTAATTCATCTTGATCATTTAATTATAGGATTTCAAACCAAGAAGAAGGAACAGCAAAAACATTGCTGTTTAAGCAGGTTTTCAGATGTAAATAAAATTGCACTGAGGAAGTTGGGGAATTTTTTATTTTTCTTTGTTTTTAAATAATTTGCTTTAATGTGTTTTGATTGTCTTCTTAAGACAATTAACCACTATAAGAATCATCTCTCAAAATTATTTTGTATATAATTCAGAAGTAAGCCCTAGTCAGTTCTAATTTTCCAGCAAATATATATAGGAGTACAGCTTAAATGGAGATTTTCCAGGGTAGACTTTAAATTACAACTGATATTTATCCTCCTCACCTTTTCATTCACAAGTGTGACTTTTGATATATTTCTAATGCCATCAAAGCAAATAATGTGAATCTGGATATAATTGATGTTCTGCATATTGAAGTTCATACAGTTATAACTTCAAAGCAGATTTGTATGCATTTTCCACATACTTTAAGCTGATGCAACTAGCACCATTTTAATAACTATCCAGTTCTAATTGAAAGAAGAAATTAATTGTAGATACTAATCTGCATTTGAATTTCAATGCACATCTTAAAGTGCTAATGCCTAATTTATTGATGAAATGCTTGTAAACAACATGCAACACAATAAAAACAAATTAAATGCAGAGACACAAAGTAGTCATTGCACACATACGACATGTGGGTGTGCATTTGTGTATATTATATGTGATTTATGCAGTGAAGCATAGGTATGAATTTCGTATTAAGTCAAAGTCTAACTCACACACTTCATATATAATTCTAGGATATGCTCAACCACTAACATCAAATGCTAACTTTGCTTCTGGGGCATTAAAAATGTAGCTATCGTAAATTAATTACATTTTGGGATTAAACAACAATGAAAATAAAAAGATTATTTTTTTAACAAAAAATCTCATTGCAATTCTGCTGATCAGCTTTCCAAAATTGGAACATAGAATTTGTTTTTACCCTAAAGGTTCTTCCTGTGTATACTCTCTGTGAATTGGTTTCAAGGCATTGAAAGAATCACTGTGTTGCACTTCTCTGTTTCTTTGTCTGCTTCCTTGGTGAGAGCTCCCACTGTGTTTAAGAAGGCTGGTGTACATTTGGATTGTGTCTATTTTCAAAGAAAGCTGAATTAATAACAACAAAAAAAAAACCCACAACTAAAACAAAACAAGAACTTCTGATTCAGAACCTAGTCACACAGCCCATCAACCCCATATTGTGGCAATCACAAGTAGTTGCAGATGTGGGGGGTCAGCATGTGGCATTTGCCTGCTATTTCTGAGCATTTCCATTGCCTCTGGAATCACGGGTGTCACCTTACTTCCAATGTACACTACAGAACCACAATGGTAGAGTCTATCGCCATCTTGTCCATATTTGTGAGCATAACACTGCATGTTACAGAATGCTAGAGCGGATGGCTACTCTCAGCAGATTTCTTGCCCATATTAGATCTTCCTAAGATGTCTTCACCACTTCTCACATTTTTCTTTTCACATAGCAGCAAGGTGCAATAACTGAAAAAGATGGCACAAACTTCCACAAATGTCTTTTAAGGCAAGCACGAGTTTTATCAATGAGCCAAATTTTAAGCACCTCTGATGTAAAGATACTTAAGAACCCGTTGTTTGTTTCCACTGACACATCATGAATGCATCCTTGGGTATCTCAGATGCATTTAGTGAAGTCGGAATATTTATGCCAGAGGTTCCGAACAGCAAAGTGTTGGTGAAAGGGGAAAATTTGCCCTTTATAAGGAAATGGTCTGAATTGTATAATCCATATTCTCAAAGCTTTGCATTCTCTTTCTTAAAGCAACCCCAAAGGGAGAAAGATGGAGTGAATGAAACCCCTGGCAATAAAAGAAAATAGGGCGAAAGAAAGCCTAACTATGAAGCAGTCATGTAAAGTTCATGTTCCACAGTGTAGGAGAATGGCTATGTGGGAGGGAGGGATGTACATCATTAGTCACAATTGTCAAAGGTGCCTTTACAGGGAAGTGATAGGAAAATGAGCAGCGAACCCTGGAAACCTCAGCTGGCAGTAAAAGGGGTGCATTTTTGTCATTACATGTGAGGTGAGCCAGGTCAAGAACAAAACTGTGACAGGAGAGATTTCTGTTGTTATTACTAAAAGCTTGTTCACAGGGTGCCTCTGGCTCCCAGCATTGCCCCACTTTTAATGCAAATGAGATTTTCCCCCACCCCATACTATTTGCCAGTGATTCTTGCAATCTTGAAAGCACTATTTAAATTGCTACTATACAATGTACAATTTTTATAGGCATCTTTATGTGATTTGACAGTGGCTAAAAGAGAGTAATTTGGATCCAGGCGCTGCTGGATCCTTTTTTTTTTTTTAACTAAGCCGTCTATTGTGTCACATTTCTCTTTTACATAATTTGTTTTACGCTGAAGTCATTTGGGATAAAAGAGGGTTGGGTCTTTTGCATATATTTTGGACTGCCTGGAGTAACCATGATGGGAAAAGCTGTCAATACTAATTCAGAATTCCGAGAATTCTTAGATCTCTCAGCTTTTAATAGTTTTTGAATATAGGAAGCAATCATACCAGTTGAACTGCTACATCTGGGCTGCAAAAATCTGTATGCCCATTAGTGGGTGATAAAGAGAAGCCTCAAGCTTGCTATCCGGATCTGAAACAAGAATCAGAAAAAAATATATAGATTGTACTAATGGAGGAGATTTAAAATGTTTTTTTTTCCCCTTTCCTATAGATATGCTTCTTATGATCTTTGGCAAAGAAAGTGAATAGAACGTACTCACCTGCTGTGATAAAGCCAGGCCCCTGAGTCAACCTACTTTCCCCATAGTTCATACTTTCATTGCTGCTCTCTTACCTCCACAATCGAATGAATGGGGAGATTGTGATATAAAGAGGGGGAGAAAAAGAACTATTCTCCTTTTCCCAGCAGGGAAACTATTATTTCCAGAAACAGCATTTCTGGTATCTCCCAAACCAGAATAGAAGGTTTTGGGGTTTTTTTTTGTTTTTTGTCATAGGCACATTCTTTTCTCTTCATGAGGGAAATTGTTTCATGTTCTTCTTATTACCCTGAGAGTTTTTTCCTCTGCCTTCATTGGATTTTGTCTTTGCCCACCTCAGCCTCTTTTATTTTCTTACCTCATAGGATGGTTCACTTAGCCCCAATGTTCCTGGTCTAGTTTCCAAACAGACTGAATGAGGAACTCCATCTCATTTTGTGATGCTCTTTGATTAAGAATTACCACTGGAAGCGGCGCATTAACATGGATTCTTGTGAACATCAGCATTCTCATTGTGTGCTGAGATTTTCATCCTGAAATTGTATTCTGTTGTTTGTTCAAAAGCTGGTGAGTGTGGAATATTCCCCCTATATTTCTTGTTTAGTGTCTCTTCCCAGCAGATGGAACTTTATGCCATGCCGCATTAGGCTACTGTTAAATTTTAATTTCAATTAATGGTCTTTACACTCTTTCTTTACTCACCAGGGATATTTCATGCATTCATTTCCCTTCTAATTAGTTCTTATTGCTGAATTCATTCTGAATCTCCGGAAGTCATTAGATTCTTAAACATTCACAGCTAAATTTACTGGCTTTAATAAAATTAATTAGTACTTCACAGGAGAAAAAGAAATAAGCCTGAATTTGATTCACCTTGCATTCTTGTGTGACTGCATTGGTATCCTGTTGTGAAATGTATGTTTACCTCCCCTTATTTGTGGTATAGGAACAGTCCAGTGCCTCATCAGTGATACAATCCATAACCCATCATGGTCTCTAGAGAAAAACATATGCTATCTGGATCAGTGGTGAAATGTAAAATTTGTTACTACCAGTTCTATGGGCGTGGCTTGGTGGGGCTGAAGAGGTTGTAAAAAAATGCTTTTAAAAGACTCTGATGATCCCAGCTGAGCCGCGCGATCATCAGAGGCTTTTTTTTTTAACTTTTAAAAGCATTTTTTCAGCCAAAGAAAAAATGCTTTTAAAAGTTAAAAAAAAAAAAAACCCTCTGATGATCGCGCAGCTCAGCTGGGCATTGGGGAAGGCAGGGATTTTTGCTACTGGTTCTCCGAACCACCTGCCACCATTGCTACCAGATTGGATGATCCGGTCTGAACCGGGAGCATTTCACCCCTGATCTGGATCATTGTTGAGAAACACTCTGTCCTATAGATTTCTCTGGAATATGTTGCAGACTGATATATCCATCCTTCAGGCATATCTGTCTAAGGTATTACCATAAAAAAAAATCTTAGTTTTTTAAAAATATTGTTATTTGTTAAATAATAACAGCAAATGGGTGGATACCTCAGTGGAAACTTTCCTTCCTAAATTAGCTCCATGTCAAGCTAATCAGGAGATTCAGATAATTCAAATCCGCATAAAGATTTATTGTAAGGTTAAGCTCCCTACAAGAATCTGAGCTACTAACGGCCAAGGGAAATTAGTGGGAATCAAGAATAGAAAGTAATTCAAGGTGGGCTGGACCAGTGGTGACCTGTAAAATTTGTTGCTACCAGTTCTGTGGGCGTGGCTTGGTGGTGGGGTCATGTGACTGGGTGGCCGTGGCCACCTTTTTTTATTTTACTTTTTTAAAGCATTTTTTTACTACCCCTTCGGGCGAATAGGTAGTAAAAAATGCTTTAAAAAAGTAAAAAAAGGTTCTGATGATCACGCAGCACAGCTGTGATCGTCGGAATCTTTTTTAAAGCATTTTTTTACTACCCCTTCGGGCGAATAGGTAGTAAAAAATGCTTTAAAAAAGTAAAAAAAGGTTCTGATGATCACGCAGCACAGCTGTGATCGTCGGAATCTTTTTTAAAGCATTTTTTACTACCTATTCACCAGAACCGGTAGAAAAAAAATGTTTAAAAAAGAAAAAAATCTTTAAAAAAGAAAAAAAAAGGTTTCGATGATTGGGCGGCACAGCTGACTGATAATCAGCTGTGCCACGCGATCATCAGAACCTCTTTTTTTTACCTTTTTAAAGCATTTTTTTTACTACTGGTTTGCCTGAACTGGTAGTTTTTATCACTACTGGTTTGCCTGAACCGGAGCAAACTGGTAGCATTTCACCCCTGGGCTGGACTTAGATCTCTTGTGGTCATGCAGGTACTCATGACTGATGATGAGCTTGACCCGTTCCTTGGGCTCAGCCTGGTCATCTCCTACTCTCCATCATTTCTGAATGTATTTTTAAAATTTATATAAACAAAAAGTAATGCTGTCTTTATCTCCATATTCATATATCATTACATATTTAGAAGTATATAGAAAGCATTATACAAATCATATGAAAGTTAGAAAATTGAGAAATGGACAGTAAATTACATGTGGGTGGACAATAAAACATGTCATAAAAATAACATATTCCAGTGTAACATTAGAAACTGTCAATGATGAGAGTTAGCAAAGATACAAGATATCGAACAGCTGCTAAAAGATGGTGGTGGGGAAGTCCATAAGCAATAAACAATGCATTAAGTCAATACTGGAAATTATAAGATGATATCCATCAAGGGTGACCACAAGGAGGATTAAAAAAAGTCAAGATGGCAGCTACAACTGTGAACAAAGCTCCATTTCCTTCTGAACACACATGAAAATGGTAAAGCTTTGAACACATGGTTGTGGCATTGACTCTTTTGACCTCTTCCCTCTGGATTTCCTTGAATGCTATACATAAAGAAACCACATTTGGAGAGTGGTATAATCCTGTGTCTCTAACTATATTACAAAAAAATGATTTTAGCAAAAAGTTTAAATCCGCACAGCTGCCTGTTTTAGTACCAACGTCATTTCTGTTATTCATACAAAATGTACTGATATTCTCATTCTCCTCTTCCTCCTCCTCTTCCAAGGGCTGCACTTTTTAAAGCAAGACAAAGGGCTTTCTCTCAGAAGAAATGCTCTCAAGATAAGAGGGACTGATGCACATGGAAAAGCTTTAATTTTTTGTCTCTCTCCAAAGCAGTGATTTGTTTTTGTCTTTTGTTTGGGGTTTGTTTCTTTTTTGGCTACGGTTCTGCATAAACAGCTTTAAACAATGTTTGCTCCAGATTTATGAATTTATCATAATGGCATTTAAATGGCCTCAAGAAACCATGTAATAATAATGATGATGACAGCGCTGATGATTGTAATAATAATAATAATAATAATAAGCCACCTGCTCCAATTAACATATCCCATTTCTTCTTTGAATAATTTGAATAGCATTTCTCCCTCATCCATATTCCTATTCTGAAAGAAAACGCTCATACAGACGTATTCTCTTATTTTATTAAAGGCAACGAGAACATCTTAACTCATTTTATTGTAGCTTGTTTGCTTGTTTGCTTGATTAGAAAAGATGTATTTCACAGTTGACCTCCTCAGAATTCACACCGGCTTTCTTCCCAGCCTATGTTTATGCAAAAGGAGATCAGGTGCTCCCTGAGGGCCAGGGGTGTATTTCTCGCCTTTTTCTGTATTGCACTTTTATGCCTGTCTTTTATTGTGCTGAATGTCTAACTGGCCTCTTTGGATTGCTACCTTTTATAGTTTGCTCTTCCCAGCTGCAAGACTAATAGCTTCTTTTGTAAATCATGAATTGTTATGAGCATAGGAAGTAGCCATTTTCTCCACAGCATATTTTTTCCCCCTCCACTCAGACCTTTACCATTTCTGGTTGGATTAGTACCAATACATTAGAAAACAGCTGAAAAATTAGGAACTGTTCATCCAGGAGGCTATCCTGTTAGAACAGAAAATCCCCCTGAACAGAATTGCTATTCCTTTTCCTTCCTCCCTTTCTTCCCTTTTGTGTTAAGTCATTGTGCCATCTATGACTGAGCAAAAATATTATTTTCTTTCACGTGTCATTTTCACCTTTGCAATTTTCCTCACTGAAGAATGGAGATGAAATGAATGAATGCTTTAATTAATTAACCAGTAATTCCAGTAGTTAAATTCTATCAGTCTGCTAGGTACAGGGTCAGTAATATATAGTGGTATTTAAAGGTTTGTGAACTTGTAAATGAAAAATTTGTGTTTTGAGTTTTTGATGTTTCTGCATAAATATGATCTGATATAATCTGCTTTCCATACAAGTCCTGAAATTAAAAATCTTTTAATTGGGGAATTTTATGGGTAAGGGGTTTTAAATTGGGGAAGCCAAAGATAAATTTAATTTCATTTTATAGTATTTTAATATTTGTATTGTATGTTTTTAATTTTGGCTGTTCACCGCCCCGAGTCCTTCGGGAGAGGGGGTGGTATAAAATTTAATAAATAAATAAATAAATAAAATTAGATAAATAGATTTCTGTTAAATTATTTTAAAAAAACAAAAAAACATTATACTTGATGCAGTCAAAAATTCCATATGGAAATTCACCATAATACTACTTTTGGAACAGCAAACAATGCTAATAATATGATCATAATAGATGAATGTCATATTGGGACACTATCATGCAGTAATTGTTTATACTACCTTAACCATCGGGGGGGGGGGGAAATCAGAATGATTCAAAGATTGTTCTCCATGCTGTTCTTCTGGAGATGTCAAGAACTTCAGATGAATCAAATATTGTCCTTGTGGCAGTCCCATAAGGGTGCATGTAAATCAATATCTCAGAAGTGCTTTTTCAAAAAGTCAACTAGACTGTTCTTTTCTTAAGGAAGAAGAAGAAGACATTTTGCTTCTGCATCCAAGAAGCTTCATCAATTGTGATGATTCACAACTGATGAAGTTTTTGGGATGGGAAACAAAACTTCTTTCTCAAGGGAAAAAAAAATAGTCCAGTTGCCTTTGTGAAAAAGTACCTTTGAGACAACTATGACCTGAATAACTGAGAATCTCCATAGACATGTGAAACAATGTTTAGTCATTACTAGATGTCCCATTCTCATCCTTAGTTCATGTTGCATTTTCCCCTTGATGATTAAAGAAAATGACTTGTCTATGAAATCAGTTGTAAAGCAGCCTCTTTTCTCCATTTAAAACAACATGTATGAGGTTAGAAGGATATTTCAGATGTGTAGAAACTTTGGGGAGCAGGGAGAAGACCAAGGAGCCAGAAAGTCAGTTGAATCAGGAGTTCCTATCAATGTGGAAATCATCTGTCCCAGGGGTGAAATCTAAATTTTTTTGCTATGGGTTCTGTGGGCGTGGCTTAATTAGTGGGCGTGGCTTGATGGTAAGGTGACTGGATGGGTGTGGCCAAGTCAATGTCACTTTTTTGCCCTTTTTTAACCTACAAAACACAACACAACACAACTGGCTCACCCACAATGTAAAAGCAGCTGTGCTAGACCCAAAATGGCCCCTGCAACAAGCAGGAACCTCACACAGCCACAAAAAGCCCAAAAAAACAACTTTCACACTTTACACACACAAAATTCCACATACAGCTTTGTGAGATTTTGTGTCTTTGTGTAGTTAGAGTGAAACACTACAGAAACACACTAAATCTCAGAAAGCTGCACAAATATTATTTTATTTTAATTTATTTTTATATAAAAGCAGCTAAATTTAAAACTTCCTAAACTTTAAAAACCCCAATTAACTATTTTTTTTAAAGCTCCCAAAGGGGAAACAAACTTACCCAATAGAACAGGGGTCTCCAACCTTGGCAACTTTAAGACTTGTGGACTTCAACTCCCAGAATTCCTCAACCAGCTTTGCTGGGAGTTGAAGTCCACAAGTCTTAAAGTTGCAGATAGAGCTGCTCATGGATGAGCTTGATTTCAGGCAGAGAGATTCAGTTGCTTGCTGATGCAATGGATTGCAAGTATTACAGCAAGCGAAGCAAGGCAGGCGTTGAGACCAGCTAAGGTAAGCAAGCTGGAGGCTGGGGGGTGGGGAGAAAAAAAGAAACGTTTTTTCTTTTAAATGGGTCTGACAATCCAAGCTGAGTTGCCTGATTAGCAGGGAACTCAGCTGGGATCCTCAGAGCTTGGCTCATCAGAGCCATTTAAAAGAATAAAAGGCTCTGATGATCGCGCGGCTCAGCTGGGCATGGGGGGCAGGGACAGGGATTTTTGCTACCGGTTCTCTGAACTGCCCACCGCCATCGCTACCTATTCACCTGAGCCGGTCTGAACTGGGAGCATTTCAACCCTGATCTGTCCCAAGTTTTAACACTGAATTGCAGACTGCATCCAGAATGATTCCTTCTGTATTTCTGCCAAATCAGAACCAAATTGGCTATGCTGCCCATAAGAGGG
The DNA here is from genome assembly GCF_059756535.1 of Pantherophis guttatus. Classification (NCBI taxonomy): domain Eukaryota; kingdom Metazoa; phylum Chordata; class Lepidosauria; order Squamata; family Colubridae; genus Pantherophis; species Pantherophis guttatus. Next base: position 165,331,561 of record NC_142063.1, read on the forward strand.
TGCATAGTTGATCCAGGAGTTGCACAAATGCTGTATGAGAAAGTGTCCTTTGTGCCATTATGAACATTAGGACTGCATAACCTTTCCAGGGCAGGTTTACACTTCACAGTTAAGTGGCATGCTGGAAGCTGCACTCCAAAAAGTAAATTAATTAAATGCAATTAAAATGATTGCTCCCTTTCATCTTCCTCTTCTTGCATATTATAATAATAAAAATGTTTAATCATTTCCACTTTCTCTTACAATCAATTTCTTACCTACTTCCATATCCACTGTGATATCTCCCTGGATTTGTGGAGGTGGTTTTCAAAGCCCCTTGGATTCCTAGTTCTATACTCCTGATTTTCATAAAAGATGGGCTAATCACCATCATTTTATGCCCAACTAAGTGAGATTAGAGTCAAGATCTCAGGCTATGCAAAAAAACCTCATCATGACAGTTAAGATATGCAGATTACTGGCAAAGCCTAGGAGGCTCCATAATGATGCCCATGTTCAGAATATTTACAATTAAAATAACTTCTAAATCTCTCTCTCTCTCTCTCTCTCCCTCCCTCTCTCTCTCTCTCTCTCTCTCTCTCCCTCTCTCCCTCTCTCCCTCTCTCCTTCCCTCCCTCCCTCCCCCCCTCTCGGTATGGTTTGATGTATCATACTCTAAAACACTAGAATGTCCTCATCTGATAGTGTGATGTACTTATATATATATATATATATAAAGTTCTTCTGTGTGACTTCATCCTAACCTTCTCTCTGTCTCTGAATGGTTGAATGCCAGCATTATAATAATAAAAGAGATTAAAATCTTAGCTTAAAGTCAAATACCAGATACACCAGAGGAATCTTTAATGCAATTTTTAAATTGCTAAAATCAGATTAAATTCAAATATTTCAGCATCAATGAGCAATAACTCATCTAGAAAATAAACAGTGCATATTTAATACATCACTTGATTTGTTTGCAAGTCAGAGAGAATTTAATTCCACCTTGTCTTTCAATAAGTGACAGTATGTTTAAGAAAAAGATCCACTAACTGGCATAAAGGATTGGGGGCATGACTAGTTCCAAAGGGGAAAATTAAACACAGTTAGCGCTACTCAGTAACTTATATGTTGTTTTCTGACAAGAAAATAAAACAGAGTAAAGACATCCATTTGGTAGAAACTTAAGGCAAAAATTCATGGTCTTAATCATCAGAAGCACTTTTGCTATTATTCTGTTGTATGAGTGCCCTAAATATTCATCTCCTAATATTTAGGGCGCTGTAAAGTAATGAGGGGAATATTTCAGTATTGGTTTACCCAGTTTCTGAATTAACAGCATAACAGAGTTGGAAGGAACCTTGGAGGCCTTCTAATCCAACCCATGGCAGGAGACCCTATTCCATTTCAGACAAATGGCTGTCCAATCACTTCTTAAATTTACCTGACTAGAAGTTTCTTTTAGCTTAATTCCAATACCCTCCAAGCAGGGATGAAATTCTTCTGGTTCGGACCAGATCGCCTGATCTGGTAGCGATGGTGGCGGGTGGTTCAGAGAACCGGGAGCAAAAATCACTGCGTCCCCCCCCTCATGCCCAACTGAGCCGCATGATCATCAGAGCCTGTTTTTTTACTTTTAAAAGCATTTTTTCTACAACCTCTTCGGCTGAAAAAATGCTTTTAAAAGTTAAAAAAAAGCCTCTGATGATCGTGCGGTTCAGCTGGGATCATCAGAGACTTGTAAAAGCATTTTTTTCTACAACCTCTTTGGCTGAAGAGGTTGTAGAAAAAAATGCTTTTAAAAGCTTCTGACGATCCCAGCTGAGTTGCCTGATCATCAGAGGCTTTTAAAAGCATTTTTTCTGCAACCTCTTCGGCTGAAGAGGTTGTAGGAAAAAAAATGCTTTTAAAAGCCTCTGACAATCCCAGCTGAGTTGCTGATCATCAGAGGCTTTTAAAAGGCTGAAGAAGTTGTAGAAAAAAATGTCTTTAAAAGTAAAAAAAAAAAAGTTGGCCAAGCCCACCCAGTCACATTAACCCTCCCCCCACCAAGCCACGCCCACAGAACCGGTAGTAACAAATTTTACATTTCACCACTGCCTCCAAGTATTCCTGAGTTTGTGAAACCAAGGACTTGTACCAAGGACATGTAGTTTGTGCACTTCATGGCAATGCCCATAATGCCTACTTCAATTGGTAGAAACTGTGCAGACAAGCAGACTGGTACACAATATAAGGAACACAATATGCCTATGGTGAAAGGCATGTACTGGTTTTCAATTGCTTCTCAGCTATACTTTCTGGTAGGTAGGTTTGGTCTTTAAAGACTTTAAAATCTATTTAAATACATAAATTAGATTAGAACAGATTGTCTGAGGGACCCCCTTTCCCAAAATAATCCTGTCCAAATTTGAAAATCAGCAAGAGAGCCTCTATTAAAGATGACTTCCCTTTCAGGCAGAAAGGAAGGGCCCTTCTTCTAGTGTAAAGACATATGGAAATGACCTTGGCAGATAGGAAAAGCAGCCTCAGCCAGGTTAGATAAATGGCATCTTAGCCTAGACAAGGGATGTGAGTGTGGCAAATTCTTCAAAGGGAGCCACCCTAGTTTCTTGATCTGTAAAGGTGACAGGGGAGAAATGTATTTTCATTTCTTGAATGTTAATATAATTTTACAGTAAAGTAGAAGAAGTATCTCTGGGTGAATTTAGGGCTGATATCAGCTTTGCAAGTCTGAAAATGTATCCACTGTCACCATTAAAGACCAAGAAATAGGGAGGGTCCCTCCTGAGAGGTTTGCCATACTCCTGAAACCCTTTCTCAGGTCCCCTAAAGCTTATCCCCATATTCCATCACACCTGGGTTGCCTTCCAGCTATGCAGTTGTTGTTGTTTTTATATATGGCCCCTCTCCTTTCCATTCTTAAGACAGGAATCACCATCTCTTTGCCCAGATGTTTTTGTTTGAAATGTATGATTGTTATTTTAATGATGGAGCAACGGGAAGTGGTCATCGGGCAACCTGTCTTACTCTCTGAGGAGAGGTGGTCAGGGGTGGGATCCTACCAGTTAAACAATCGGTTCGCTAAGCGTGCTTGCACAATTTCCATACAATTAAACTTCCGTGTTGCAAACAAGGAAAGGAGCAAGGAAAACAGCTGAGGAGGGCCAATTCAAGGCAATTCTGCAGAGCAGTGGAAAAGGAGAAGATGGAATGATTTCCCATGCTCCCTCCCATTTTCCCATAAATAACCAATGAGGAAGCTGGCAAGAAGTTGGAAATTGCTCCCATTTTCCCTGCTGGTTTGCCTGCCCAATGGTCATTCATTTTCTCTGTTTAGGTATGTACCGGTAAATATTTCTGAAAAGAAATCCATACAAGGGTTGCCTAGTCTTTTGTTGTTGTTGTTGTTGTTATTGTTGTAGCTCTTAGATGGTTTGGATGCCCAGTGGGCATAGGAAGTGGGCTATACAGTTTTATAACTATACATATTTACTTTCCATACAAACACAAATATCAGAAATGATAGCATGGACACTCAGTTGCATCTCCAGGAGTATTCCTTATAATATCCATTTATTTTGGGGTATGAACTTCCCTTTGTATGCCCTTTTCTTGCAGTGGTGTTTTCCTTACTAGATCACATACTTACTTACTTACTTACTTACTTACTTACTTACTTACTTACTTACTTACTTCTTTTGCAAACTGGATGTTTCTTTACGCTTCCTTTCAATACACACAACTATATATGCAAGCACTGAGTTGTAAATTAGCTAATACACTTTTTGGGATAACCCCCCCCCCCCATCTTGACAGTGAAGTGCTTCAATTTGTGTAACGGTTTGGACGATAAGGATAAATTCATTGGGATGCGGGGGGAGACCACATAAAAACCTATATCCCTAGTGATGAAGAGTATATCAAATATTGGAAAAGTAATTGCTTTTTTTTTAACTTCAGAAAATCCCAGCCTACAGCCACTTACAGGAACTGCATGAAGTCAGATGATTAAAAGAACTACCCACAATGTTCTCTATTAAATCCACAATTTAGTTTATAATTAAATGTATTATATCCTCCACTGAATATCCAATAGGTGACCATGATGGCACCAGAACAGTGCAAAACCCTCCAGTCTCCAGAATATCCTTTCCCTCATTTCTTCCTTGCTCATTTTCATGCAAAGCTTTATTGCTTCTAATGGCTCTTGTTTCTCTTACAATGCCATAAATCAGGGCTATTTATCTCTTGTGCTGCTCTGTGGATCTGTCTACTGCCTTTGGTTTTAGGAATGTTTATACATCCAACTTAGAAATGCACTGAAAGAAGAGCTAGGATACTCTTTCCCAACCTGAATTTCCCTCTATAGGGTGAACTTCAATTCCCACAATTCTTCAGCCAATTCTGAAGTCCATATCTGGGATAGACTAGTTTGAATGACACGGTCAACTTCAAATGCTAGATTATATGTTTATGCATTTGTTAAATTTGTCTACTGCCCAACTGCCAGAGGCTGCATGTCATAATCATACTTTTCCATTAAAAAATATGGAGATAAAGCTGATCATTTAACAAGCTTTTAATGGCTTAAAGTGAAAGCAAATATACTTAAGTAATATATTGGAAGCTTCTAGGTGTCAACCATAGCCATGATACTAGGCTTCTCTGTTAAAATATTATATTATGTAATGTACTGTAAACCAATATTGTAATCAGATTAGGTTGTGTGAATTTGTTGTTAGGACAGTCGCACAATCCCTGTGAAGTGGAATTATTGGTACAAAAAGTGACACCAAATCATTTAAATCAATTAATTGACATATTAATTGAACAAATAATCATATGAAGATTCAACTGTAAATTCTTGCTGTCCAAGGTTCAAACTTTTTAAAAAAAACCCACTTCTGGATTTAGAAGATTGGGATAGAATATTTTTCTTGATTCTATTAATTTGTTTGTCCTGGATCCCTCTAATATTTATTATAGGCCCACTGCATGGATGTCAGGATGGGGGAGAGGGCAAAAATACCCAAATAAAACCAACCACGCAGTTGATATCCTGTCCCATTGCATGCTCACAGCATGACCATCTTGACTTTTCCAACCCCTTTCCCATCCCCATGCTGTGGCCTATTGCCTTGAATTAATCAGGACAAAATCCTACTGCTTGAAATATGGCCTTTGGTAGACTACAAGAGGAGCCAGGAAAAGTTGCCACATTTAATAATAGCCTATTGGCATCAGTGTGGTAATAAACTGATTGTCTCAAGAAAGAAATAATAAAGGACATTTCAAATCTACATGTCCCCTCCCTTTTTAAAAATTTCCTATTTGTAGTTGGGGTGTGATCTGTGCTTTCCACATGAAGTTGTCTGGCTGTTTACTACTGGTATTTGAAATCCCAAGAAATTAATACATGGGGGTGTTTCCTTCCAAATTTCAAGAAAAAAATTATTACTGTGATATAAACTGAAGAAGTTTTCCTGTGATATGGACTTTCACAAAGTTGCTGCAAGTTCACCTTGGATTGGAAATTTTTCATTGGTATGCTTGCATCCCCAAGATATTTGATTTATCTCGATCTCTGCATTTTCAAAATGTGTCAGTGCTTTTGCACAAATCACCTCTTGTAATCTCTCCCTCAGATCTTCAAACAATGCTTACTTGTTTATTGCTGCAACAAGGCCAAATAAAAATGAACAAAGCCTTCAGTTTTGAAGTCTGGAAATTACAACTCCAATAAAATCCCATACAACACAACAGTGAGACAATGAGCATGTCTCAGACAAGTCTGCAATTATAAAACGCATTTAACATAATTGAAAGATTTTATGGTTTACTTGATATAATTACTGAGGCAAAGTAAGGTATGAAAACACATATGGACCAGAGTAAATTTTGGTTTGTCTAAATAAAAAGAATTCCTGGTATTTTCTGTAGTTACATTGTTCTAACAAATAGATTAGAAAATAGATTTTTTTTTCCTTGCATGGATCAGAATTTGCTAATGCACTTACAAAAGGTAGATTATCTGTGTTACTTTAGCAGCATAAGCATTTAAAATCAACACAACCCAAAGATTTCTTACTTTCCATTCAGTTTCATTTTATCAAAATATAGGAAAGATGTTTATTTCAATTGCTGCTACCTTGAATTCCACTGAGAAACAAAAATTACACTATACATCAATGTGTATGTTTAGGTGACCTTAAAGGTCCACCAAATATATTTATTTCTCATAAGAGCTGGCATATGGACTTAATGTAGGAAAGCCCTACATTATGTACTCAAGGCATTTAGAATCTAATGCAATCAATAAACCATTTGTTGCTAGCTTGATATAATTGTTTTATATTATAGTTCATGAATGTTTACAGGGTTCACCCCCAAACTGATGTTAAATTTACAGCTGATATGGATCTATGTTCAGTTCCATATAGTTAAATCCCATTTCTTCAGATAGAATTTCATGTGAATGCGTGCATGTATGTGTATTAAGTATATATGTAGAGAGATTAAAAAAAATTGTTTAAACTTTAAAAGACATCAATATAAGGGATCACCTTTTTCTATAAATTTTCCATTCTATAAATTCAACCAGTTAATCAAGTCCATAGAAAGCATTAGCTTATTTCATCAGATCAAAAGGATTTTTAATTGAAGGGGTGTAGGAAGAAAGAGTTTTGTTTTATGAATGCAATAGAAGTACCCTTGTAAAATAATAGCAAAATCACTTAGTATACACCACTTCACAGTGCTTTACAGCCCTCTCTAAGTGGTTTACAGAGTCAGAATATTGCCCCTAATAATCTGAGTCCTCATTTTACCAACCTCGGAAGGATGGAAGGCTGAGTCAACCTTGAGCCTGTTGAGATTCAAACTGCCAACACTATGCTATGGTGATTTTAATTCTGGACTTTAAGGAAGATAACCAGGTGAGAAACCTGAGTGCTGATCTACTGCTTTAATCACTTCATGGACCAGTTTTCTATTTTTTTTTCCCTAGAGGAACATTAAAAACTTGACATCAGGTTATTCAATTCAGCATACTGGAGAGTTGTTTTCAATGGGCTTTGAGAAACGTGATAAAGCTTCCTTACTATTCTATCATTCTAAAATCCCTGAAGCACATTTCTTATAATATATTTCTGGAATTACAATTACAGTTGGACCAGAAATTCTGTTGCTTTATTTTGACAGCAGAGATTAAATATTTCAGTAGATAAAAATTGTAACTTTTGCAATGCATGTGTATTTTCTATGATCAGTTGTGGGGAAGAGCACCAAATCAGAGGTCAAGAAGACCTCTGAAGAAGAAGAAAAATGCTATATTGAAGGTACTTATATTAACATACATTAAATAAAATAAAATAATTACATTGGTTTGACATCACTGGGTTTCATCAAGGGACCGAAGGAGAGGGGGGACAATTAAGCAAAGCAATAGTTTACTATTGTGTGAAAATTCTTTGTATGTAGCCAAGTGTTGGACAGAAGTTTATAATGGATTTCTTCTATATGTACCTAGAAAATATTGATCACATTTCCTACCCTGTATTATGTATATACTGTGCTAATTGTTTCCAAGTTTGACTTTAAATGTTTTACTTGAGCACTATTTATTTTTCTTGTTACCTATTCTTATGTTTATACCAATAAAGGTTGAGAGGTTCATAATTCATTAGACTAACTATGCTGATTCAGAGACATTCTGATAACCAAGGGAGAATTATTTTCTCCATGGATGGAAGTACTTGTTAAAAGGTGGGTAGTTTTAGTTCAATTCAGTCCAATAGTTCAATTATAGTTAATATTTTAATATTTAGTTCAATGTCATTTAATATTAATATTTAGTTCAATTCAATTGAATATTACTCTTCTGCTAATATGTTACACATGGGAGCTGTTCTGGACTGGCTAAACTAAAGTGAGGATGGAAACATTAATGGATTCAATGAAGCAATCAATGAACAAGTATTTGGATTGTCTGTTAGCAGCTCCTGTTATTATCTCATTTCTAGTTTGACTCCTACATACTATTAAGACAGGGAAGAGCTGAACTTTTGTTCAGAACTGCAAGTTCATATTTAACTTATTGGAATACTTTTTTTGAAGAGTTCAAGCCATGGAAAAATGGCAAACAGACCTTGACTTTATATTGTCCTAATGTTTTGGCAGCACCTAATGACTATGGCTAAAGAAACAAACAGCTCTAAGTAGAGCTCTAACAGCTCTAGTTAGAAATGGTGAGCACCTGGTTGGAGGATCACCAAGAATCAAATAACCCTTGACCCTTGACCTAGAACCCTTGGACTAGAAGTGTTCTTCAAAAAGTCAAAAATCCTATTTTCTCTCCCCACCCCACTCAAAAAACAACAACAACAACACTACATAGACTTTTCTGTTTGGTTATCAATGATTGAATTTAATTTACAGAGGCTTCATCATTTTTGTACTTTTTAACATTTACTAAAGTCCCATGGGAAGGACTTACCATTAATCATTAGTCAAATGGTGGTAGTTCTGCAGTTACTTAGTGTTGATGACCCATAATGTGACCCCACCCCCCACCCCCACCCCCCCGAACAGCCTACAAGCTCAATGGAACAACAACAAAATTTCATACCACAATAAAACAGCTTCAAGTGCTTCTTAATTTATTACAGATCTGTAATAATGAATTGCCCGAATTCAAGGATATGCAGTTTTGTATCATTTCTCAAAGATATAGACAGGAAAGTGTTCTGAACCAAAGCCTTAAAATCTCATTGCATGTTCAATCGTGGCATTTATCAAAAGTTCTTGGCATGTTTCCTTTAAGAATACTGAATGAGGTAGAATGGAAATATTGGTAAGATATAACTTTAACAGTTCTTACACTTTACCTATGACAAATTACAGAACTATTCTCAATAGGATGCAGTGTGGGGGGGGTTGTTTCATAAACTTTATGGTAACAAATGCCTTCATCTATTGCTTTTACAATAAAAAAAATAGAATTCTTAGATCTAATTCCCCTCCTCACATATAGGAATATTTTTTTTCTACCAAATTTGTTAAATCTGGCATTTAGATAATTATGTCCTTTAAAAGAACATAATTTGGATAATAAAAATATGAACAAATAAAATGGAAAAGATACAAAATATATTTGTGAGCTTCCATGGTGATGGCATGCAAAATCATTTTTTAACAAAACTGAGTGATTTTTTTTTTTGCTTTTTCAAAAGATTCCCTGTATAATTTTCTATTACAATTCTACCATTAAAAAATATCAAAGTGCTATTTTAAATATCTTATTTTCTAATGATGAAAATACAAACCACAGCTCAGCATAAAAATGGCTTCTGTTCAGCATTTCTTATGCTGCAACAATTTTAAGGAAAAAGAATAAAATACATTTTCAGCAAAATGTATGATTCTAATGTGTACTCATATAATTTCACTTCCCCAAGCAGGCCTCTGAAGGAACAGCTGGCTCTAGAACTGGGGTGTCAAAGTCGCATTGTCACGGCAGCATCACGTGATATATCCGGATTTTCCCCCCTTCGCTAAACTGCGCTTGGGCATGGCCAGTGCATGACACATCCGGCTCACAAGCCCTGCTCTAGAATCAGTAATAATCAAATTTGAAGCTTCTCTTTTGGATTCAAGATCAGTCTCTAATAAAAAAGACAAAATTCATGACTTTATAATGGATACAGTGGGCCATTTGCTATGCATTCTGGAGTTTTGGTATAATGGAACAGGGTTGAACGGTGCATATAATTCTCTAGGGACGAAACTACCTAGACTTATGCCAGACTGATACTGTTTTGGGCAATATCATTCTCAGGATTTGAGAATAATTGCTAATATATTTGAATCACATTTACTATTTGTCTCCTAATGGATAAAGTTCTCACCACTATTTATCTCTAAAGTCCCTTTATTGCTTGTCTTGTAAGAGAATTTAATGATCCCTGAAAAAGAGTGAATTCTTGTTTGAAGATACCACCTTAAAGCAGGTGTTGCCGTGCATTAAAATACCATCATTCAATCTAGATAACATCAACATCTTTTGCTGATATTATATCTTTAGCATCTTATTGAGGTGTTTGAAGGAACTGGCATTCTTGGTAGTTCTGCTATATACAGTAGACAGTAAAAAATGTATTGGACGTATTTTAGATGGGGAAGTTTGGAGAGTTTCCAGCTTCTTTCCATGATGTTTATTATATATATATGAAAACAACTGAAAAGTTATCATTCATAAATTAGTTGTCATCAGTAAACTGATGCTATTCATGGATATTTCTCCTTCTGAGGCCATGGGATTGGACAGCTACAAAAATTCTATGTCCAGGACTGGATGAGAATTCTCCCAGACTGAAATAGTTCTTTGCCAATTTGTCCCTCCATAATCTTATATGAATATGTCTACCATGATAGATTAAGTGTGTAAATTGAAGGGCTAGAAGTAAGAAAATAACCTTTCAAACAATTGTTCCCTAAACCTGTGCTTGATAAGAGAGCAACAATGACTTTTATTGTTGGCCAAGGGGGCTTTTGATCAGGTTCGCCTGATCCACCAGTTGTGTCCCTTTCTGGATCGGGATGCCTTACGCACGGTCATTCATGCCCTCGTCACATCCTGCTTGGACTACTGTAATGCTCTCTACATGGGGCTCTCCTTGAGAAGCACCCGGAGGCTCCAACTGGTCCAGAATGCGGCCGCGTGGGTGGTGATGGGGGCGACTTGGCGCTCCCATGTAACACCTCTCCTGCATGAGCTACACTGGCTCCCAGTGGTCTTCCGGGTGCGCTTCAAGGTATTGGTTACTACCTTTAGAGCGCTCCATGGCTTAGGACCCGAGTATTTATGAGACCGCCTTCTGCCGCCAATAGCCTCCCACCAACCAGTACACTCCCACAGAGAGAAGCTCCTCAGGGTGCCATCGGCTAAACAATGTTGGCTGGCGGCCCCCAGGGGGAGAGCCTTCTCTGTGGGGGCACCTACCCTCTGGAACGATTTGCCCCTGGAGATCCGGCAGATCCCGGATCTGCGCATTTTCTGCCGTGCCTTAAAGACATTTTTGTTTCATCAAGCCTGGCTGACCTGACCATACTTTTTAAATTGCTTTAATTTTAAATTGCTAAATTATGGGTTTTAATATGGGGGTGTTTTAACTGAGGGCCAAATTAATTTAATTGGTTTTTAATATTGTTTTAATTTTTGTATTTTCTGTATTTTATCTGCTGGCTGTTCACCGCCCCGAGTCCTTCGGGAGAAGGGCGGTATACAAATATAATAAACTAACTAACTAACTTTTATTCAGGAAGCCATATTAATTAATGCTGATGAGATAAATCGTTTCTAAAGAACAGTTCCCCAATTAAGAGTCAGAATTGGGTGGATATGAAAGGTTGTTCTTTTGTGATAAATTTTATCCTGCCTATAATGAACACCTCTGAGATTTATATTTTGCTTTTGGTAAAAACCAAACCAAACAAGTGGTAGAAATGTAATGCCTCCCATTCAAGGGGCAAATTGTACACAGTGCTGAAATAAGTTTTGTCTATGTACTATATTTTAGGGTGTACTAGCATTTCTTCTACGTGTTCAAGCAGAAAATTGACATGCAACATAAACCTGGAGGCTCAAAAAAAGGGACATTATTTGGAGTGCTATTTTTTGTGTCCAGTTATTAAACACTGTTAACAATTGACTTCTTCATGCCAATTTGTGTTCAATGGAGTTCCTGCCTGTCATCTCCCACCCAGGGCCAAATAAAAACATGGATAAGTAAATATTGACCATGCTTAACAAAATAAGTTTTTGCCTTATGTTTCAATTACAGATATCAATTGACCATACTGTAAATATAAAATGTTGAATTACAAAGATTGCCTTGAGTCTAGTGGGCTAGCTGACATTTGCCAGATATTTTCAGGGCACTAAAAAGGGAGGATGAAAAAACTCATATTGAAGTAAGGTAAAGTGTCCGCCGAAGTCACTTTTATACCTTCTTTGCCTTGAGAGAAGGGCAGTTTAGAAACATGAAAAATAAACAAACAAACAATATCCTGTCTGAGGCCTCAGGTTCTTCAGTGTGGTGACTCTGTAGTGCTTTGTCTAGTGGCTAAAATGCTGAGCTTGTCGATCAAAAAGTTGGCAGTTCAGCGGTTTGAATCCCTAGTGCCGCATAACAGGGTGAGCTCCCATTACTTGTTCCAGCTTCTGCCAACCTAGCAGTTTGAAAGCACATAAAAATGCAAGTAGAAAAATAGGGACCATCTTTGGTGGGAAGATAACAGTGTTCTGTGCACTTTTGGCATTTAGTCATGCTGGCCACATGACCATGGAGACATCTTCGGACAGTGCTGATTCTTCAGCTTTGAAACAGATATGCACACCGCCCCCTAGAGTCAGGAATGACTAGCACATATGTGCAAGGGAACCTTTACCTTTAATACCTACTTACCCAGATAAGTTCCATGAACTCAGTGAGCCACATAACTGAATGACCTGAAATAAGCAATGTACACAAGCCAATTTCACAGTATTTTTTAACAGAGTTTTGTAATAGTCTGTCAATTTTCAAAAACGTTTCCAAAAATATCTCTCTTTACTTGCCTCCTGCCTCTTAATTGCCTCTCAATTCTTATTCCCTAAAAAGCTAACATCACTTCCATCCAATGACAAATCTACTCAAAAATTTCTACATGTATATTTTTCCTCATTTGCAAATTAACACATGCATTTGTCCTAATAGGCATATTTCCTATTTATTTATTTGTCTCTATGAAAACACTGCTCCTCAGAGAAAGGTCTCTGGGGAATGCATAAAATAAAGGCATTTATAGAAGAGTGTACCAATTATTCTCATTCAGTGTCCTCGATGACAGAGGCCTTGGTTATAGCTAAAAGACTGATTCTTCAGCATTGTAAATATAAATGTAAGGGTCCAACAACTCTGTGATCTGCAGTTTAAAATTGAATTGCTTATTTGTGTAGATTAGCTATGGATGATGATTACACTAAAAATGGCAGCTATTCATTGAAATAGTTATGTAAAATTTTGATAGATAAATATGTATCTGTGAAACATACACCCTGGGTATTATAATTTTGCATATATTTTTTGTTATATTTGTGTTCATTCGTTCAGTTAATAAAAGAATACAAGCATTAAATGAAAAGCCCAATTTCTTTGTTAGTTGAATGATTAAGGAAAATATCTGACTCCATCATTAATTCACACTAGACTTCATTGCTGATGAGAGAGCACTGGAAAGAGGAACTATGATTTTTTGTTATCGGGGTGGAATTCGACCAGTTTGGACCAGTTCGGGTGAACTGGTAGGGATGATTTGAATTGGTTTGCTGAACTGGTAAAAACCAGCACTGGTTGGCCCCTCCCACCTCCACCCACTCGCTCAGTTGCTGTTCACCCCTTCCGGCCACTTGCTCGCCCCCGCCTCTTCCAGCCCTCACCCCACCCACACCCCCACCCCCGCCCTATATATGTTGCCTTCGCCAGAAAGCCCAGCCAGTCATCTCCCAGTCCCCTCACCTGCTCAGCTCACCAAAAGTAAGCAATGCATGCTGCCTGCTCGTCCTTCACCTTGGGTCAGGGGCTGGGGCCCGGCTCAACCGAGTCAGGAAATGTGCCATTCCCCAGCTCCATCCTTGCCCCAGAGCCTCCACCTGCTCGCCACCTGCTGCCTGCTCTCCCTTGCCAGGCAACTCATCCTTACCTTCTGTTGGGACCTAGGCCCAAGTAGGTATTATCAGACACAATCAGTTCTAAACAAACAGATTTTATTAGAACAGCTGAGAATTAACTCATTCTCAGTGTAGTCCAAACTAATTCAAAACAAATTCTTTATAACACAATTCTTCAGCCTTATCACCAACCTTGGTCTACTTTGCTGCCAAAGGCTTTTCTTGGCAAAAGTTCAGAAGCAGAAGACACCAACAAGAAATAAATGCAGCAAGAAAAGAAACAAATCTATCAATGTTGTTTTCCAACAAAGAGCCCAAGAGCCATTGCTGGTCTTTTAAGCCTTATGGGAGGGGCCAATCATCTCTTGGCCTTACTCCCGAGTCATCCTTTTTGCTTTAGCTGCTCTTGCCTTTTGACAGCTCTTTTCATGCGTAAACTAGGAACAGGCTCCCCCTGTTCCTCTGCCTCTCTCCTGTCAGCCTCTGGAGGCTCCAGAGTCTGCACATCACTCCCAGATGGCCCTGGCCCCATCTCTGCCTCCAATGTAGAGCCCTCATCTAGGCCTTTCCCAGCCTCCAGGACTGGCCCATGTTCTTCCTCAACTTCCTCACTGTCTGACTCTGCTGCCAGTCACACCCCACCAAGCCACGCCCACAGAACTGGCAGTGGTGGGATTCTGCCGGTTCTAGGGGGTTCGGCCGAACCGTTTGTTAAATTGCTGGCTCACCCCGCCCCTTGCCCTGCCCCTCCGCACCACTATTTATTGCCAATAAATAGTGGTGGGCGAGGGGCAGGCGAGCCAGCAATTTAACAAACGGTTCAGTGTTTTTTTGTAATTTTATTGGCCCACAGAGCTTCAGCATAGGCTAATTAGCCCTTGATTAGATCGGCTCCTGACTCTCAGGGCTCTGCTGCTTGCTGGAGCAGATTTAACAATTCATTCTTTATCTTAATATCTTTATATTTGTTTGGGGTTGCCTTTCTTCCCTTTCATCTTTTTTATTGTACAGCAATCTTTCTCCTCAAACCTACCACCTCTCTCTTTCCTTTCCTTTTTACTTTCTCTTCCTCCCCCTCTTCTTCTCCTCCCTACTTCCTCTTCCTTTCTCCTTCTCCTCCTCTTTTCCTCCCTCTCTTACCCTCCCTCCTACTCTAATTTCCCTTCCCTTCCTTCATCCCTCTCCATTGCTGTATCCTTTTATGCATATGGACTACTCAGAGGGCTGAAAAAATTATTTCTGACTGGTTCTCGCACTTTTGACCAGTCCTTGAACTTACGACTGTCCTCACATTTTATGTTTTTGCCCTATCTTGTCACCATGATGAAGAGAAGCAGTTGTGAAATGAGTGACACTGTTGTTAAGAATGCCACAACGGGCATAAATGTGAGGATGGTCATAAGTGCGAGGACCGGTCAAAAGTGCGAGGACCAGTCAGAAATGACTTTTTTCAGCCCTCTGTAGTCCCTATGCAGCTAGCCAGGCCCACCGGTCACATGACCAGCTAGCCACACCCACCCAGTCACATGACCAGCTAGCCACACCCACCCAGTCACATGACCACCAAGCCACACCCCCAACTAAGCCACGCCCACAGAACTGGTTGTTAAAAAAATTGAATCCCACCACTGAGAACCGGTAGGGAAAAAATTTGAATGTCACCACTGTTATATAGTGAAACAGATCTAACACATCATTTAGTATGGATACAATTTTACATCTTTATGTAAAATGATATTAATGATATTATGCAGGGTGTGATATGTATCAGTGAGTATGTACCTGTATCTAGAGATAAGATTATTTGTACTATGAGGAAAAATAATCATCTCAGATGGATATCACTAAATAAAAACTACATAACTCTACAAAAGTACTGTCTAGGATGCAAGTATAATAAACACATTTTTATTGCCCTCCCATATTAGACAGACAACATACATGCTCACAATCTTGCCACAACCATAATACCATTTTTTTTTTAAATGTATCCTGGTATTCTTGTCGACAAGCAATCAGAAGTCTTACTGTCCAGAATAAGAATGTAGAAGTAGAATCAGGGGTGAAATCCAGCAGGTTCTGACAGGTTCTGGAGAACCAGTAGCAGAAATTTTGAGTAGTTCAGAGAATCGGCAAATGCCATCATTGGCTGGCCCCAGAGTGGGGAGGGAATGGGGATTTTGCAGTATCCTTCCCCTGGAGTGGGGTGGAATTGGAGATTTTACAGTATCCTTCCCCTGCCACGCCCACCAAGCCATACCATGCCCACCAAACCACGCCCACAGAACCAATAGTAAAAAAAAATGAATTTCACCACTGAGTAGAAAGTAGGAATGCACAGTGAGTAGGAAGCCCACCTCCTAAAAGCAAAGAGAAAGCAGGGAACAGCCTTCAGATCATAGAATCCAAGCATGATTGACATATAGTATTGTTAATTGTATAGTAGAAATTCTATTCCCCTTCTTCATTTGCTTGTGACAATGGCTGTAATGAATAGGAAGAGGAACATTATGAATTCATTTTGGTTGATATTCATTGTAATGAGAATCGTGATTGGTACTGCAAATCAAACCCATCCTTGGGACAATTTAAAGACTATGATTGGATGTTCTGAATTATGATTTTTCCAAAGCAGATACTGAAAAAGTGGATGAGTAGAAACTCTGTAGAAGAAAACCTTGATTGTGCTGAAAATGCAGGCTTTTTTTTCTTTTTCTTTTTCTTTAATGTTCCTTGACATCAATATTAAGAATAAACAAAAGACTCCATTCAAGTATTTTGAATTTTGGCTCCTATAATCCTTTGCTATTGGCTATATTAAAGTTGCTGGGAATTGCTGTGAAGAGCGGTATGTTTGAGTGTGTGTGTGTGTGTGTGTGTGTGTGTGTGTGTGTGTGCATGCTTTCAAGTCAGTGTTGACATTTGGAATATCTGAACAAGTCATTGTAGTTTTCATGGCAAGATTTCAAAAGTGGTTTGCCCTTCCCTGCTTCTCAGGGATAAGAGAGAGTGACTGGCCCAAGGTTACCCTCTGGCATTGTACTAAAGCAGGACTTGTTGTTAGTTGCGAAGTCATGTCTGACGCATCGTGACCCCATGTACAATGTTCCTCCAGGCCTTCCTGTCCTCTACCATCCTCTGGAGTCCATTTAAGCTCACGCCTACTGCTTCAGTGACTCCATCCAGCCACCTCGCTCTCAGTTGTCCCCTACTTCTTTTGCCCTTGATCTTTCTCAGCATTAGGCTCTTCTCCAGTGAGTCCTTCCTTCTCATTAGTTGGCCAAAGTATTTCAGTTTCATCTTCAGGATCTGGCCTTCTAAAGAGCAGTCAGGGTTGATCTCCTCTAGGGCTGACTGGTTCGATGGCTTTGCAGTCCAAGGGACTAGCAGGAGTCTTCTCCAGCACCATAGTTCAAAGGCCTCAATTCTTTGGCGCTCAGCCTTCATTATGGTCCAACTTTCACAGCCATACATTGCAACTGGGAAAACCATAACCTTGACTGTATGCACTTTTGTTGGCAAAAGTGTTTGTCTCTGCTTTTTAGTACACTGTCCACATTTGCCATAGCTTTCCTCCCCAGGAGCAAGCATCTTTTAATTTCTTTTAATTTAAAACCTCATGGACAGTACCAAAAGGAAAAAAAGCAGGACTACAACTCACAATCCCCCTGAGCCCCCTGGTGGCTCAGCAGACTAAAAGCATTTTGATTAATACCAGCTGTCTGCAATTACTGTAAGTTCGAATCTCACCAGGCTCAAGGTTGACTCAGCCTTCCATCCTTTCTAAGGTAGCTAAAATGAGGACCCAGTTTGTGGGGGCAATAAGCTGATTTTGTATGAATATATAAAAGTATGAAGGGTATTGCTTAACCCATTGTAAGTCGCCCTCCGGAGAAGGGCGGCATTTAAATCAAATTAAAAATAAATAAAAAAATAAAAATTTCTAGAGAAAAAGCCACAAATTTCTGAATATACATGAATATACTCACCTAAATATATATGTAAATAATTATATCTGGTTTTAGTATTTAATTTTTAGGAAAAAAATAAAAATTTCTTCCAGAAAGTAACTGTCTATTATCCTGAAAACTGCAATGGAATTTCCTTATTTTTACCGAAGATACACCGCTATGTATTGCATTAGTTTTTATTTTTTAAAAAATAACTCTTTAATAAAATTGTATATAAAATATAAAAAACATGATATCTAACCTTAGGCATATCTAACCTGATGTGCTATTGTCAGTGGCTTCCTATAAACTATAGAAAGCTTGAAATTTTTCACTTCACACTTAGCAAGGTGAGAGAAGAGGTAAATCACTATTGCATACTATGGTTGTGATTAAGTCCCAGGAAAGGGAAACATAAATAAACAAATGGGATGGGAACGAACTGAAAGTTCCAGTACTTACCCACTTCCTTCCTAGAGGTTACTGTGAATTGGTTTTCAAGGAACCAAAGTTAGGATATTGGTTGGTGCCATAATATGAGCATTAGAATGGCCAAAATGATACAGATGACTGAATCAAACAATGGGCCCAGATCTGCTTTTAAAACAGTTTCAGTCTACTTTATTTCCAAGGTTCTTGAAAATGTATTTTGGTGTTTAAAAGTGTTTTTTAAATCATTATTGGAGGTGCCAGAGTATTCCGCTGTTATTGTAACTTTCTATTATATATCTTGCTGTCATTCTTAATGCCCTCTAATTGCTCAGTCCTCATAATATCTTTTCAAAATTTAGTTGAAGAGTGAGATGCCAGAAAGCCTGCACACTATTTCAAGCTGAACATCCAGAGTTGAGTTGTTCTGCATGAAAGACAATCTTAACAAATTTATGCTGGAGCCCTTTTTCTTGAGTCATTTCTCTTTGGATTCTTATTTTTTTTAAAAAAAAAATATATGTATATTATATGTATACTTGCACAACTGCAAACTTATGTAGATCAGTTTGGTCACAGATCTGCTTTTTTAAAAATCAAATAATATTAAGAAAGGTTATTTAAAATAGGGAAAGGGGACTGATAAGATAGAAAATATAGTTTTATGATAATTTCAAAGTCAGGCTTTTAACCAACCTAGGAGTTCATAGGAGAGAGGGGCACCCACATCTGCTACAGTGGACCTAGGAGAACCAGTGGGATTCTACCAGTTCTACCTGGTTTGGGCAAACCGATAGTAATGGCGGCAGGAGGCTCCGCCCACCCACCTGGACGTCATCATGGATGCTCTGCGCATGTGCAAACTGCGAGCTCCCAGTTCCGAATCGGTAGCGAAGGTAAGTGAATACCACTACTGCCTAGGAGACATATTTTTTTTGTCATGGCACGTACCATATGAAACAATATTCCTGCTGAGATTCAAATGGTCCTAACCTACCATGTGTTGTGTAAGGCCTCTGAAGCCTATTTTTTTCCCCTCAGATGTTGGGCCAAAGAATGGGGTCACCCCATCTAGAAGTAAAAAGGCATTAGTTTAGAGTGTTTATTCTGTTTTGGATATTAGAGGTGACTTTTTTTAAAAAAAAAATATTGTGTTTCTAACCCTAGGTAAACTGCTCAGAGTTGCTTTGTGAATTGGGCAGCCATATACATCACAAGAATAAATACGCAGTGTTTTTTTTTAATGGCTTAAAAGTGTGGGAAAGAAAAAGAAAATTGGGAAGTGTAAAGGAACTTAAGAGAGGATGTATATTCAACTTTGGATGAAAAGTTAAATACTCCTAGGCTTGCAATACTGACATTCTAAATGGAAATTAGAAGCGATAGAATTTTTATTTCTTTTTTAATTTCAGTGCTTTAACCTTTTCGGTGATAGAACTTCAATAATTTTAATTATGTTGTATAAACATTACTGCATCGAAATCTGTATTGAAATAATGCAATATATTAAGATTTATAGCATTATAAAAAAGGGAAGAAAAAGAGTGTTGCATAAGGTTGGGCTCACTGAAGTTTTTACTTTTTCTCATAGGGCACATCACTTGAGCTTTATGATTTCTTTTCTTGTAGCAAACTAAAAATGTAGGATCTCTCTTTAGGATTTTACAGACAAGATCAAGGCCAAACTCAGGTCCATCAGGCTTACATAATCCCATCAGACCTCACAAGAGACTATGCCTGCCCTAAAAGCAAAACCCCCTTAATCCTGTCATGCCAGAAGAAATGCCATATCAAAACCAAAAAATGGAAAAGGGTCAGTCTTCACAATATACTAGGAACAGACCTAATCAGAAAAAGTGCCACAGAATAGCTGGGTAAAAAAAAATGTAGAGATCCCATTCTAAAGTGAGGCCAAATTCTCATCGCCCTATATTCTATTGCTTGTGAACATAGCAACAATGAGGATCTCTAGTGTTGCTCCTGCCTTTGAAAAGATGTGATCCATCTTCTTCTAACATGGAATAAAAGTAATCCAACCACCCCCACCAACCACTCCCGTGGCCATCAAAACCTATCAGATAATCAGAGCCTTAGAATTTCTTGTTCTTCAGTCACAACTTCTATAAAGGTCTTTCCTTTCCTTTCCTTTCCTTTCTTTTCCTTTCCTTTCCTTTCCTCTTGTTCTCCTTTCTTCTACTATCTGGGGCCCACTAATCATTACTTATAATGAAGTGAGCTCTTCCTTCACAATGTTGAACTCCATCTCTTCCAGCTATAACTTATAACATCTCACATGTTGTTGTGGGGAAAATAGGAGTCAAAGGAGTATTGGGGATGTTTGATGACTTGAGGTATTTATAAAAGTAATAAAGTAATAAAAGTAATATTTTTTTAAATCAACCCAATTTTATTACTTTTTCTTTTCTTACACTGTAAATTGTTTTGAGATTACAGTACCTTATTAGTTGGAAGTTATGATACTTCCGGAGAGTGTCAGCTAAATCCAGTTTTAACATGTTGTTACTGCTGGATTCTCAAACGTTCCTCCCTAGCATGATAAAAATGTAAATAAAAATGCCAAAACATTTCTTCTGCTCATATTTTGATTTTCTTTTAACATTTAGGGAACAAAATCTTTACAGAACTATGGTTAATTTATTTTATGAATTATTTTATGAATTTTCTTTCTCTCTTCCTCAACTTTTGCCTCTTACCTGTTTAGACAGTTTGTTGAATTGCATTACTTCTGAGTACAGATGTAGAGAATTGTATTGTCAATGCAGTAGCAAAACATGCCACTTCAAAATCTTCTAATCACTCTTGACTTTAGACGTGTTAGATGGAACATATTATTTCCTTTCTATTTAAATATACAATTCAGATATATTAAGATAGTTTGAACCAACATATTTTGCTCTTGGCTTTTGGAATCAGAAATGATAGCTGTTTAATTCTTATTCCATTTTTCCACACCACAGCACAGAATGGCAGAGTGGATAAGGTTAAACTTGGATTGGAAACCCATATGGAAGCAAGCTTGATCTCTTTGAGGAAAGGATGATTTAAATCTAACAAGCAAGTAATCACTTTTAAAAGATAAAAGAATATCCTGAAACTAGTAAATTGATATTAATTACTGGTTGCAAATAATAATTATCCCTAAAGTTGATTTTTTTTATAAAGCACTGACTTGTGTTGTATTCAACTGTGTAAGACATAAGTAGTGCTTGTTGAATACTTTCTTGATTTGCTTAAAAGCAAATGTATTTAAAAAGTACCCCGGTGGTGTGATTTGGCTCATTACAAGTAAATCTCTAAGGGACAATAAAGTAGCATTTGAAGAAAAAAAGAAAAAAAATCTATTTTTAACGAATTAGCTTTCAAGCATTTGTACCGAGAATCTGTGGTTTCTGTCTATGGCAACCTTTGTAATACAGCTGAAAGCAAACATGGTCATCACGTCTAAATTGTCTCTGCTATAAAGTCATTCATTTGAGGGTGCATGAACATTGGGGAATATTATTATGAAATACCATAGGGTCATGACTATTAAATGAAAAGCTGTCCCATATGTTCAGGCCATAATCCTGAAATAATTTCCCTGAAGAAAATCCATGGGACTTCTAGGCTCAGCATGTTGATCCTCTGTTTTAGTTGTTGTAAGTTTCCCAGAGTTAGCTGTTATTTTTTATTTATTTGAATCCATAACGTCTTACATTAAAAAGGGAAATATAATATTTAAAACTTGTAAAAGGTAAAGGTTTCCCTGTCCAGTTCGGTCTGTCCAGTCTAGGGGTTGGTGTAATCTCCATTTCTTGGCCCATGGAGCCAACATTGTCTGAAGACAATTTCCATGGTCATATGGCCAACATGGCTATATGCCAAAGATGCATGGAATGCTGTTACCTTCCCACCAAAGTGGTACCTATTATTAATCTACTTGCATTTGCATGCTTTCAAACTGCCAATTGGGCAAGAGCTGGGATAGGAGTAGGAGCTCACCCCATTGTGCAGTGCTCAGGTCTTGAACCCAGGCTGCCAGCTTTCCAGCTGACAAGTTCAACATGTTTAACCACTGAGCCATCAAGACCCCTTTTAAAATTAGTAAAATAATCTAAATCCTTGTAGGGAATTGGGTGAATAACAATTTGATAAATAAAGAATGAATCAAAGAAACATAGATGGGACAGGTCTTATTCAGAATATTTAAAATGGTGACAGAGACTGAAGGAACTAAAGGCATAGACCGAAACAATACATTTTATTTCATGGGAATAGATTTCCATTTCAATAAAATGAACATAAAGCCCTGTTACTGGAACCAGTTCCATTATTTTCTATATACCATGACAAATAAGCAGAAATTGATTAGTATACGTCTATACTACCATAGAGATAATGGGGGCCTATAATGGGAACACATGTTGCATTAAAACGGAACTGAACAAAACGTACACATTGATATGTCTTAAAAGGACAATAAATGAGTCAAAGCAAGGTAGAGAAGCAGTCTGTTCTATGGAGATCAAGCTGGTTTCAGCTAAAACAGCCAAGTAAAAATTGAACTAAATAAAACAAAAGTGGCTATTGTACCACTCCTGAAAAAGAAACACTGATAGAAAGGAAGGGCATTCAAAAACAGCTAATGAAAATATTTCCTGTGTTATTGATTGAATTGATTGCATGAATGAAATAAGTAAGAAGCTATTCCCAGAAGACCTGAGGTAGGTACTGAAATGAGATGCAGAAGAAGAAAGGATATGTCTCTTTATTTAGAGTAAGCTATGCCAAAACCAATATCCTGAAGCTATCCAGGAAATGAAAAAAAAGTGTGTTTTGGAAAATCCATCCATCTATCTCTAAAGATGGGAAGTGACTTATAAACTTTAAAAACACTCTGAATAGTGGTCAGGTGTGGCTATATTTACCAGCTTTGAGGTTGCAAATGTAGGAAACAGTCTCTGGTGTTAGTGGGAGACCAAATGGAGATAAATTTAGTTCCCTGCTGGAATTCCCAACCTTACATAGAGGATTCTGAAAGAGACAGAATCCTGAATTCTGAGCCTTCCCTTCCAAATTGAGTAGTTTATACATGAATTCTGATGAAGCCTTGTCCATGAAAAGTGGGAGAATAATTGCTCATCATGCTTGGTCTCAGCATCAGTCATGGCTTGAAGCTCAAGTGTTCCCTTTTCTAAAACAAAACCACCTGGGAACAACTAAATGTGCCTGATCTGAATAATGAAACAGTCATGTATTAAGAGAAATTGTGAAATTGAAAAATTGCTCTCAATCAAAAGTTTGCCTGATCATGAGGACCATGAAAACAAAATGACAAAAAAAATAGACTGATTTGGTGTCATATTTTATATGTTGCATGTATGCTGTTCTCTTTAGATTATTCTCTTAGATTATTTCTCTATAGCATTTCTATAAAAGTAATAATTGAAAACAGGTGGGGGCCTTTCTATACTGGGGTTATGTGTTATCTTTAGGTATCTTCTACTGTTTAGCAGGGGTGAAATGCTCCCGGTTCAGACCGGATCACCCGATCTGGTAGCGATGGCGGTGGGTGGTTCAGAGAACCGGTAGCAAAAATCCCTGCCTCCCCCCATGCCCAGCTGAGCCGCGCGATCATCAGAGGCTTTTTTTTTTAAAGCATTTTTTCTACACCTCTTTGGCCGAAAAAATGCTTTTAAAAGTAAAAAAAAAAAGCCTCTGATGATCTTGTGGCTCAGCTGGGATCATAGATCTGGTGATCCCAGCTGAGTTGCCTGATCGTCAGAGGCTTCTAAAAGCATTTTTTTCTGCAACCTCTTTGGCCAAAGAGGTTGTAGAAAAAATGCTTTTAAAAGTAAAAAAAAAAAATTGGCCACACCCACCCAGTCACATTACCCCACCACCACCAAGCCACGCCCACAGAACTAGTAGTAACAAATTTTAGATTTCACCCCTGCTGTTTAGCAATCCAGCTGCTACATGTTGTAGCAGTTGATGTTTCCAGTCTCACTTCAAGAGTAATTATACACAATAATTTAAATATTATGTAATGATAACATGAATCACTGCAGATCAACCACATAGATGAAGGACAGGTTGTAATAGCACAGATCAATTCCAAAAGGGAGACTGTCATTGCCTAGCATACCTTAGTCATGGAGGCTTTTTCTCCAGTCTACTTCATGTGATCCCACACCACTAATGTCATCTGAAAATCCATGGAAGGTAAAAAATTCAAGGTTCTTTCCCAATAAAATGTCCAATTAAATGTCCATCTTGCTCTTAGTACCTTTTGTACATGAATCTACTTTAAAAGAAACTCTATG
Organism: Pantherophis guttatus; assembly: GCF_059756535.1. Lineage (NCBI taxonomy): Eukaryota > Metazoa > Chordata > Lepidosauria > Squamata > Colubridae > Pantherophis > Pantherophis guttatus. The sequence continues at coordinate 165,355,956 of NC_142063.1, forward strand.
AAAGTTTTGTAAGAGTCTAATATATTTCTGTGCATTGATTTGACAAGGAATTTCATTTATACTCTGAGTTGGGTAAGGCTTTTCTGAGAGATCATTTTCATTTCATGATCCACTTAACACAATTTCAGTGACATCTTCTGAATGGCAAGGAACAGACTGTAAATCATGTTGAATGGGCTGCAGACTGATATTTTGACTTTTTTTTAGCCCAACTTTGCTCTGAGCTAAAGGTTATTGATGGAGAGATAAGAGAAGTGGAAAAGAAGACTGTGAAATGTCTTAGCTCAACAGAGAGAAATTACAGAGATAAATAGCTACTAGGAAAATCCTAATCCTTTAAATTAAGATTTAGATAACACAAATGACTGACATAATCCTTTAGGGAAGTAAGAATAAAAAGAATATTGGTGGAAACAAATGCAGATAAGGAAGCAAAATTGTGATATAAGGATATCCCCTCAGAATAAAAATAGGATAATATATGTAACTAACAACTTGCTGAAGAATTCATTGTTTGAGATCTAAAGCAAAATTGTAATTTTTATTTTTTTTTAACAGTAAGGCTTTAGTTTTCCAAGAATGCCATTGACAATGCCTGGCAACCAATATTAATGAATTTATTTGAGCCATCATGAAACAAGTTTACAAACTCATTGAGGAAGTTCTCAGACACCCTATAGCAGTGGTTCTCAACCTTCCTAATGCCGCAACCCTTTAATACAGTTCCTCATGTTGTGGTGACCCCCAACTAGGGGTGGGTTCTAAATTTTTTTACTACTGGTTCTGTGGGCGTGGCTTATTTTGTGGGTGTGGCTTGGAGGTCATGTGACTGGGTGGGCGTGGCTAGCTGGTCATGTGACCGGATGGCTATGGCTATGTGTATAGGGACTACTCAGAGGGCTGAAAAAAGTCATTTCTGACAGGTCCTCGCACTTTTGACTGGTCCTCACACTTATGACCATCCTCACATTTATGCCCATGCAGCATTCTTAACAACCGTGCCACTCATTTCACAACTGCTTCTCTTCACCATGGTGACAAGATAGGGCAAAAACGTAAAATGTGAGGACAGTCGTAAGTTCGAGGACTGGTCAAAAGTGTGAGGACCAGTCAGAAATAACTTTTTCAGCCCTCTGAGTAGTCCATATGCATAAAAGGATACAGCAATAGAGAGGGATGAAGGAAGGGAAGGGAAATTAGAGTAGGAGTGAGGGTAAGAGAGGGAGGAAGAGAGGAGGAGAAGGAGAAAGGAAGAGGAAGTAGGGAGGAGAAGAAGAGGGGGAGGAAGAGAAAGTAAGAAGGAAAGAAAAGAGAGAGGTGGTAGGTTTGAGGCGAAAGATTGCTGTACAATAAAAAAGATGAAAGGGAAGAAAGCCAAACCCAAACAAATATAAAGATATTAAGATAAAGAATGAATTGTTAAACTTTAAAGAATAAAAGAGAACAAATATGAATAAATAACAATAATTAGAAACACACATACAAACATACAATGTATTTTCTTTGAACAGAGTATTTGGCCGGTTCACAAATTTAAACAGTGTTTAGTCATTTCAATTAAATTTACAATTTCTATATTTCCTTTTTGCCATATTTATTCCTCATCTATTTTTGTAAAAAACCAATATTACCCTTCATCCTCATCTCTAATCTTAATCAAATTCAATTTTTCCCTTCTATTCTATATTATACCCCTTCCCATTGTCATCTATTTTTATATCCATCCTCACATTGGTTAATTATGTAATATTACAGTTGTTTAATATAAATTCAACATTTTAATATAAATCAATTAGTTATATAACTACCTTTTTTGTATATTAATCAATATGAACATGAATATTCCAATTATTTCCATGCAATCCAATTTCTTACAAATCAATTAATTATATTTACCAATAATAATAAATCAAATAATTTCCCCCATATATTCCTCCAAACCACAACTTAACCATTTCTGCTTTCAGAAATATACAATTAATAGTATCTCAATTATTACAATTCACTAGTTAAATAGAGCTTTTTTTCTTTTGTGTTTTAAAATCTTGAACTCTCCTCTTTTTCCCTAAATTTCCCATTGTTTGCACCTACCTCTTTTGGTGAGGAAAAAGAAAAGAAATCTGCCTGCCTAATTTTCCAACATTGCAGCAACAGCAAAGCAGTTTCAGTTTCGTTTTTCAGCATAGCTAGGGGAAAAAAAATCTGCTCCAGCAAGCAGCAGAGCCCTGAGCAAAACAGCTGAGAGCAAATCAGCTGAGAGTCGGGAGCCGATCTAATCAAGGGCTAATTAGCCTATGCTGAAGCTCCGCGGGCCAATAAAATTACAAAAAAACACCGAACCATTTATTAAATTGCTGGCTCACCCGCCCCTCGCCCACCACTATTTATTGGCAATAAATAGTGGTGCGGAGGGGCGGGGCAAGGGGTGGGACTGGCAGAATCCCACCACTAGCTATAGGGCGGCCCTTTGAAGCTCCGCGGCAAGAATTTGAAGTTTTTTTTCCTCTAGCCATCAGCTGGGAATCAGGAGGCAGCAATAGATTGGGAGTGGGCGGGATAAGCGAACGGCCGGCGATCCAACAGAGCAGAGAGTGAGGGTGAGTGAAGGCATGGGGGAGGGCGAGAGAGGGCTTTGGCAACCCCTGTGAAATGGCCGTTCGACCCCCAAAGGGGTTGCGACCCCCAGGTTGAGAACCGCTGCCCTATAGCATTCTGTCCAGTGGTGAAATCTTCCCTGGTTTGCTGCCTGCACATGTGCGGTACATGCCAAATGCGCACCAAACACACTCTGCATGTGTGCGCATGTGCAGTATGCACCCAAAGCCTGCTGTTTGTGCACACATGCACAATATGCACCAAACATGCATTTCGCATGGAAAAAGGAGGCTTGGGAAGGCAAGTAGAACAGCGAGGTGGGGAATAGCTGTGCCACACAATTTAGATTCACTAGAAAGCAGGATTTCCTGTTTTCTAGCGATTTTAAATCTCGCAGCACAGCTGATCATCAGAAATACCGGTTTGAAGGAATTGGTAGCTTTTTTTTACTACCAGTTTGCCGGAACCGGTAGTTTTTATCACTACTGGTTCACCCGAATCGGTGCGAACCGGTAGGATTTCACCACTGATCCTGTCCCACGTATTTAATTTTTGTTGAAAAATATATTTAGTCAGCAAATAAAAGATTTATTAAATATGAATGTTTTCATGTCCTCTATTGTGTCCATGCATTGGCCATTGCAAAGTTTTGAGCAAAACTGTAACCTCTACCTTATCATGGAATGTTAGGTAATTAATGTTTTAATTAATTAATGTTTTAAATGTTAGCTAATTAATCATTAATTTTTTATGCCATAGAAGGAATTTTGGCAGAAATGTGTATTTGTATGTATTGTGTGTGTTAGCTATGTTTATTTAGCTGTGAATAAATAGTTTAGCTGGATTTGAGAGAACTTTAGCTCAATTCAGGTGTTCCTATACTTAGAATTTCCAGCATCTATATGTTTCAGCAAAGTCACACCTTCTCACTGATGTCACCAAAGTGGCATCGGTTATCTGTAAGTATCATGCATTGAGTAATTACTCTCAGGAACAGAGCCTGCAGACAGCTGGACACATGTAAATGGTCTCATGACCCAGAATTCTGATAATATCCTCACTTATTTGGCATAATAAAGCTTGAAAAAAGCTAGTTACCTAACAAGTAACAAGCCGCCCTGAGTCTTCGGAGAGGGGCGACATACAAATTGAATTAATAAATAAATAAATATATTCATAAGTATCAGGTTGAAGCCATGAATATGGCACCAGTGTCATCATATTAATGATATAAATTATGTAATTTGAGTCTTTTGCATGAAGGTGTCATAACATATGTGGCATCATTAGTGTTCTCATGGATGCTCATATATGTACCAGTAAAAGTGGAGCACAGCAGCTGAAAAATGCTTTCAAATTAATAACCGCTTTTTCTTTGTGGCAATATTTTTGTTCCATCTGCTACAGTAATGCAGTGTTCACCTAATGCAATAAATTTAAATAATCTGTGGATGTAATAGCAACTGTATGCTATGCTGAATATCTAAACTATGTATCTAATATCTAAACTATGTAATATCTAAACTACACCTAGTCTAGTCTAGTGAAAAGAAGAACTAGGGGTGACCTGATAGCAGTGTTCCAGTATCTGAGGAGCTGCCACAAAGAAGACGGAATCAAGCTGTTCTCCAAAGCACCAGAAGGCAAGACAAGAAGCAATGGGTGGAAATTAAACAAGGAGAGAAGCAACCTAAAACTAATTTTCTAATACTGAGAACAATTACCCAGTGGAATGGCTTGCCTTTAGAAGTTGTAGGTGTTCCATCACTGGAAGCTTTTAAGAAGAGATGGGCAGCCATTTGCCTGGAATGGCATAGGGTCTCCTGCTTGAGCAGGGAGTTGGACTAGAAGACCTCCAAGGTCCCTTCCAACTCTGTTATTCTCTTATTATGTCTGTTTGAGTTAGGCCAAAAGAGAAGATAGGGGCATTTCATGGTTTCAGTTGTGGCTCAATTGTACGAATTGCTTCCTGAAAATGTCATGAGGCTTAGTTCTAAGAAGTTATAAGCAAACATTTGGAGAATGAGAATTATTATAACTGTTGCAAACAGGTAGTTTTTAAGAAGATTCCTTAAGGTTTCATTTCTGGTGTTCCTGTGAAGGGAATTGTTAAAAATTGACATTTCAGATAAAGTTTTTGAATAACTTTGCCCATCTTGTTCAATGGTCCTTCCTTGTTCCCTATAACCAATCGATGGCATTTCTACCTATTTATGGAAAATCTTACAGAATAAAATTTTTATATGAAAAAGTGGCCCACACAAATACTGTCCAACAACATTTAATCAAGACAAACAGCTTGACACATGGGAAGAAAATAGTTCATTTTCTTATGAATCTAAACCAAGCCCTTGAAATTCAGAAATACTGCAAATGTAATGCAACAAAGAGCTCAAATGAAAGGGATTTAATGACTCAAAATTTGGCTTCTAGTTTATTCAGGAAAAGAGAGAAAAGACTATCATATAATAATTGATCTCCATCATTGTCTTAATTTATAATTTATTCATATTATTTCTGTTTGTAATCACTTGTAACCATGAACTAGTATAATTGGACAGATAAAAAGACAAACAAAAAAACCATAGAATAAAATATAATTATACCCAATTTCCAAATGAATTTTTAGCACCTAAAAGATTGCTAGATTATTTTTATTGCTTAAGACAATGAATAGGAAAAAATGATAATGCATGAAAATTTGATGCTGACTAAGAGGCTATTTTGAAAGAACTAATTTGATGAGGACAAATGAACCCCTTACTATAATGCCAGACAACAAGTCTCTTTGTGAAGTGATGTTACCAAAGGTCTCTGTACATGGAACAGTCAATAGAGCTGAAATTAAATCTCTCTGTGTGTCTTTGACTCTTTCTGCTTTTCTCTGGCAATTCTTTTTAGTGTTTGTTGCTTTTAAGAAATCTGGAAGGTTACAGTACCCCCAAATCTGTTAAAACAAAATTACTCTCAAAAGACCCTGAACTAGTTATATCTTCATCCATTATCTCAGCCCTAGGAAGGAAGCAGTGGCAAACCATTTCTGAAAAACTTTGCCAAGAGAACTGCAGGAACTTGTCCAGGCAGTCTCTCAGAATCTGACATGATTGAACAAAAAGAAATATATATATATATATTCCTACAGCATTTTCATTTACTTTGTGTCACAAGAATCATTTTTAGTGTGAAATAGCTGATTCTCTTGTTTCTAACCACAAGCCATACTTTTTTGTGTGTGCTATTAGAAGGTATTCTGGTTTAGCAAAATCCCTTGAGTCTCAGTATGCCTGTCTTCTTCTGTTTTTTAGGATTGTCTTCGCCTTGTCAGAAACGTGTCTTTTTCTCTCTTGCAAGATTATAGGAAGGATGAGTCAAAGTGCACCACCAACTCCTAATGGTTTCAATTATGAACCAGACACCAAAAGAAAAAGAGAAAGGAAATTGACAGTCTGACACAGACAATAGAGGCTAAGTTGCTTAAATTGTCTGTAGGCATGCTCTAATTTTGCCTCTTACTAATTTCCTCCCAGCTGTCAGATACAGCTTTTAGAGCAGAGGGATATACAGATGTTGCTTTATGTCATACCCCTATGTACAGAGTTTTACATGACTTTCAAACACGCACACACAAACTTGCACACTCTTTTGGAGAGGGCTTGATTTTTCTACAGGGTATATATACTGCTCAAAAAAATAAAGGGAATACAAGCAGAAGACATCCGAGATTTGAATGAATGAAATAGCCTTATTAAATACTTTGTTCTTTACATACAGTAGTTTATACACTGCTCAAACAACTAAAGGGAACACAAAACTACTGTATGTAACGAACAAAGTATTTAATAAGACTATTTCATTCATTCAGATCTCGGATGTCTTCTGCTTGTGTTCCCTTTATTTTTTTGAGCAGTGTATATAAGAGGGCTTAAAAGAAATGGAATATATATACCAGTCATTCTCTGCCTGTGCTCCACAACCCTCTGAAAGGCTGCAGTGTCGTCACAGGGTGTCCATAAAGGCTTGAAGAAATGTTATGGTTTAAATTTTGAGTTCAGTCTTGGGGGGTCTGTAGCCATAGTCTATGGCTACAAAAGGTATTTAATAAAGGTAGGTGGTGAAGAAAAGATTGAGAACCACTGATATATACCATTCTATTGGTACTTATTGATGTCCCTTCCTGCAATTGCTAAGCACCAGGACCTGGAGAGCTTCTAAAGAGGATGCTCTAGTTAGTCAATGTAACTAATTGCCTGCCAGGTAAAAACTGGTGTTAGTTTTAATGTATTCATAAGTCACTTAAATATTATCAGCTGAACTGAACTCAAACCCTCACTCACAGCAGATTTTGCATTTTCTGCTTGCTCCATGATAGTGCTACTCACCTCTTCCTGAGTGCACAAACAGATAATCTGGGGTTGAGTAGGTAAGAAATTCAAATAATGTTGTTTTCCACTCATTTGCAGCCTATCACAAATATACCGCGCACACACACACACACACACAGACACACACATCATAACTTCTGTTTTCCATCCTAAGGCTTTCCATGCAGAAGAGGTACTTCCAATCTAGTGATGGCTTTAGCTGTCAGGGGCTATAGCTGCTATGACATCTGGTCCCCTCCAGGGTCTGCCCACTGCCATGTACATCTATTTGATTTAATTGTAATATGTTTATTTGATTGTTGTGAGCTTCTCAGAGCTATTGAGAATGGGGTTAGCATATAAATTCAAGTTCAAGTTAGCATCAGCTCCATTCAAGATGGAGATGATGATGATGATTCATCTTGGATAATGAGGCTTTTATGTTCTCTACTGGCTGCAGCTGCCATTTTATGATTATCTTGTGGCTGATGTTAACAATCACAAGGTTGTTTTTTAAGTCAATGTACCCCATATTTTGTACCTCATATTTTCCGACCTCTTCTACAACCTCATTACTGCACTCAGTTCTTCCAGTGGGCACTCTTTGGGTTTCTGTCCAGGATGAGTGAAGCTTGGTCCCCTTGCTTTCCTACTCCCAAAAAGCTTCCCTTCTTCCACCCTCAAATGATTAAGTCCATTACAATGAAGCTGCACAATGTTAATGGTTTCTGCCTATCTTCTATGAAGCTGAACTGTCAGTTTCCATACTACAACATTTCCTTGGACCAATAGTGAAACAAAATGAAGAAACAGCCAGCTACCTTTGCTTTAATCATTGTAGCATCAAAGCAATGATGATACTATAAATGGTTGTGGAGAAAGGCTTTGTATTGGGACCAAAGGAAGGAGCATGAAAGCATCCAGGTAGGCAAAACAGCTGGGAAATCAAAAGAACAAAGAGGGAGTGAGGAGGAAACAATCTCTAAAAAGAAAAGACAGACACTGGGAATCTCACCACATACAGTATGACCCCCCTAGGGAGGCATCCTGTTATATTATATTACTGTTTAGTTTGTAAGTATTACTGCTTCGACAGAAAGGTTGTGCAGAGGATGGTGAGGATGGTGAAAAAATTATTGGAAATTCTGTTCCTTCTAGCCAGGACATGGCATATAAAATGCTGCTTGACCCATGTCCATGGTATTGTCAGAGGCTTTACACATCCTCTCCATGACTGGTTTTCATTGTTGCCTTCTGGGACAAGGCTTCATGGCACCCAAAGCAGAACAACTAGATGTTGTAATAGCTTTGTTTCATATAGTATCAACCTTTTTAACTCTCAAGCCTTTTTTTTCCACTATGTATTCAAAATGGACAGCAATTAATATACATTTCGGTGACATTTTTGTATAACTTAGCACTTTTGGTGCTGCTCCTCTTATTATATTATTATTGTTATCCTTGGGGTGGTGGCAGTGGTGGGATTCAGCCAGTTTGGAATGGTTCAGGCGAACCATTTTGGCTCCCAGATAAGTGCAAGGAGGCCTCCTAGGCCCAAAATGGGGTGGGGGGAGTGGCGTGTCCCCCCACAACCTGTTTTCACTCCCAGGAGGTTGCAGGGAGGCCTCCTAGGCCCAAAACAGGGCATGGGGGGGTGCAGTGCCCCCTGCAGTCCGTTTTTGCTCCCAGGGGTGTGCAGGAGGCCGAGTGCTGCCTGTCACACCCCCTGGGCGTGCTCACTATGGCCACGCCCACCCAGCTGGTCATTAGGGCAGAGAACCGATTGTTAAATTATTTGAATCCCACCACTGGGCCATGCATTGCTCAGTGGATGACATTCCTTCTACTGAGAGAAGGGCATTGGAATTTTATTGTAATGTGTGCCATCGTGCATACAAGTAAATGACAATAAAACTTATTTTATTTTGTCTTCCTCATATGGATGGGAAAGGCAAGAAGCAGATGGATGAACAGACAAGGCCTGCAGTGGCTGTAGTTGATTGACTACTAACCTTGCCCCACAGCTGAATCACTGGAATCTGGACTGGATTTTTTAGTCTGCTTCAGGAATAGCTGGGAACCACAGGGGAGGCTGCAATAGGAAACTACTCTAAGAAAGACAGAGAAGGGGAGAGAATTCCCTATAATTGAAAATGAAATCAAGTGTAAGTGGCTGAACTTCTATCATTTGAAAAGTTGCTTGCCTCATACAGATCAGTTTGTTCACTCCTAACAAAGGCTGCAGGGTCGATGCATTGTTGCTTGTGATACAATTGGAGTTCATTGTCACAGAATAACTATTGTAAGGTCTATGATCTGCAAGGCAATGATGCAAAATCATCTTTAAAACCCTTTAACCCATTTTCTCTGGGAAAGGGAAATGCTGGCCCATTCATCATCTTGATTTATATCACTTGTCTTCTTTTATTTTGATATTTTTTCATGCACATTATTTGTATGCATTCTCTATTGGCTGGAAAGGTGGCAGTAAAAACAGCAAGAGGGCAAGCAGGGAAACATTTCACCATTTCTAGGCTAAAAAAAATAAATCCTCTCCTATACAAATTTGAAATGCACAAGGTGTTGGGAGTGTCATGAATCATTCGCTTTACAACTTTTATCTGATAGCCATGTTAACCAAGTAGGATATCTCCTTTTGGAAATGATAAACTACACTAGAACTAGGATGGAGTTAACCTGATCTCTTTTAATTTAATATTGCTATGGGTCATATGACCATTTTTCATTTACATCTCTCTCTCTCTCTCTCTCTCTCTCTCTCTCTCTCTCTCTCTCTCTCTCTCTCTCTCTCTTTCTCTGCAGGCATCAAACAGACAGATTCTTCCATCTGCAGAAAAGTCTCCACAGGTAGAAAGGAGGATGAAATGTTTTTCTCCAATTTCCCATCTTTTTGAAGTTACACTCACTATTGCTCTGTCATTGCATGGGTTCCTGCTCCCATCCTTTAGAGCAGTTCTGAAGCAGATCAGGAGACTTAAAAGACATAATTTTAAAGAAATACCTCCCTAATTCCACAAGGGAAGCAGCCTCTGAACAATGTTCAGAGGACATCAGGCTCCAAAAAAACCCCAAAAACCAAGTGAGTTCAATGAAGAACATGCATTAATTCGTACATATCTGAAATCTGAACATGTGCATATAAATTAGGGGCACAACACTAACTTTAAGCAAAGGACTGCACTTTTCCCTAAAGTGAGATGCTGGTGAAGGTAGCACTTCATAAATTGGCTGTGGCCAAAACAAAAATAAACTTGTTTAAATTTAATAGCAGTGAAACTAAAGCTACATTTAATGAAATGCAATTTTCATGATTATTTATTAGCTTGCATTTAACCCATTTAAAATGGATGATCTGGGGTAAAATATTGTCAATTTGCTGTTGATTCTCATGTTGTATAGTCCTTTGATTGGACTGTCCAACTGATATAGTTGAGGTGATTTCTCAGTACCTACAGACTATGAATCTGAATGGGGGAAACACTGGCTTTGGCTCAATGACTGAATGAGAGTGAGTTTTAGGCTTCTCTGTATCTAGTGATTTTCCATCATTAACTCTGGGTGGGGTAGCAGGCAGGCAGAATTGGTGCACAATCTGGCCCTGTATTCCTGGCTCCTGCTCGAGAAATAAGCAGCAGCTGTTGTCAGGAAGGCCTTTGCCCAATTATATTATATGTACCAGTTGTACCCATTACTAGATCAGAAGGTACTGCTCATAATCACTCATATCTTAGTCCCTTTCCAACTGAATAATTACAATGGAGCTGGCTGTGAAGAACACTTGGAAGCTTCAGCTGGTCCAGAAAGCAGTGGCATGCAGAGTATTGGGCATACCACAATACTTTGAATGGCCCCTGGTAGGCACCAGAAATGATGTTTTTTCTATCATAGTGCCTGTCTTGTGGAACAGCTTTTCCCACTTGAGATATTGATGATAGGTCCTACCCTGTTGGCCCTCCAAAATGCTGTAGAAACCTGACTCTTCCCTCTGGCACTGAGGTCAAAATGTTGATGGAATTCTGGAGTGGATCTTTTTAATGTGCTGATAATGTGATATTTAGGAGACTACAACCTGGTCTCCTAAATTTTGAATGGATTTTGTATAGTTTTGTTAAGCTTTTATTTTATTTTATTTTTTTATTGAAAAAGTTTTCAAATACAAATTCCCCCCCCTTTTTTTCCCCTCTCCCTCCCCCTCCCTAACCCCCCCTCCCCACCCATCCCCCCCTGTGACTTCTTCATAACAAAAAAAAAAACCTAATTCATAACAGATTACTTACTCCCTCCTCTAGATATTGACCTTTACTTACTAAAAATATTATTAATATTATAACATCCCCCTTTATCCATACATTTCAGAAAAGAGAAAAGAAAGGGAAAAAAAAGACATTATACTATGACATTATAGAATAACTTCTCCACTTTAAAACTATACAATAAGTCCTACTTTAACATTTAATCTTCTATATATATTACTATAACATTTCCAAGCGGCCTTCCCCATAAAATCTAGTTTAACATTTATTCCACTCTATCCATTTCCTCCACTCCCCTAAATATATCACTTAAAAATCCCTTTTCTTAGACTAATCAATCTACTAACTAGCTTATTCACCCACTATCATGCAAAATTACCATACACAACATTTCTTAATATCTTTGATTCACTGCCCACACTACTTAAAAATATATGTCTATATTTTCCATTATATCTAAATAAAAAAAAAGAAAAGACAATGACTTTAAATTTATAATCCATATAGTATCTTCTTTGAGGTCTTTCCATTGGATTAGTAGAACCAACATCCATAATCGAGTAACATAGCTTGCTGGTGCAACAGTTTATTCAGGATCTTCAATCATATCTGCCCCCATCAGTAGTAAATATCTTCTTATATGTATAAAAGTAAAAACAACCACCCGAGTGACATTATAATTATATTCCATATAGTAATAATTGTGGGTTTCATCAGGATTATTAATTCCCATCATCGTAGTGGGTAACAACCCGATCTTCTGCATGCCCCAGCATAATTCTCTTGCCTTGTGATTCAAGATAATATAATATGTTTATCAACACAAAAAGAAATTCCAAAATGGATAATTCAAATCCATCAGTTTAAGGCTCGTTTCATGTCCCCAAATTACGGCCATGCAGAGATCTGCCACAAACCTCAGGATGATATTAACCAATACGTCGCCTCTTCTGTGTTTACACATAATCATTCATATTTTAAAGTCACTGGCTTCACTGTTGCCTGATTTAGAAATTTCTATTTTTATGCCACCTATTTCTTTTTTTCTTTTCTTTTTGTGGGTTTGGTTTCCATCCTGGTTTCCTTTCTACAGATTGTGTATCATCTGGTCGGTTTTTATTCTGCTTTGTAGATTGGTCTTGTTGGTTTTGTTTTTGTATCTCATGTTTCTTTTTTATCCCTTGTATATCCCCTAATTGGTTTCCATGCTTATCCTTGCCTTGATAAGTCATCACATTAAGGTTAGATGCCACTTCTCTCAAATTTGTAGATAGTCCAGCTGGGGTATCCAATAAATCCAAAGGCAATTCATCTGGTACAGTCTCTGTAATTCGATATTTTACCTTTATTTCCGGCTCCTTCTGCTTATCCTATATTATACCTGAAGATGTTAAGTTCATTTTCAACCTATTTTGATAAAATTCTTCCGCTCTTTCAACAGTATTTAGCTGATATCTTTCTCCTTGGTATCTAAATATAATACCAACTGGGGCGTCCCACCTGAATGGGATATTTCTCTTTTTTAACTCATTCACCAGAAAACCAAATTTCTTCCTTTCCATCAATATCTTAGGTGGGAGTTCCTTGTAAATCCAAATCTTTCTTCCATACAATTGCAAATTAGAATTGAAGGAATTTTGCACGATATTATTCCTAATTTCTTTATCTGTAAAATAAATCACCACATCTCTAGGCAATTGCCTTTGCTTGGCAATCCAGGAGTTGATTCGAGAAACTCTGTCAATCCTACAAAACACTTCGTCAGGTTGAACCTTTAGAATCCCAGCTAGAAATTCAGAAGATATTTTCCTTAAATCATCTCTATTATTTTCCTGCAAACCTCTTAATCTTATCGCATATTCTGTGAAATTATATTGTACCATTAAAATCTCTTTTTCAATCTTCTGTTGCAGATTTTCTGCATTACCATACTTTTGATCAGCATCCATTTTAGGTTTTTCTTCTAAGCTATTATCCTGAGTGTTTGTCAAATCATTTTCAATTTTTTGAATTCTATTGTCCAATTTATCTTGAATTTCTTCCATTTTAGACTCTAGTACATTAGTATTTGTGTCCAACTGTATCATAAATTCTGTAAAACCATTAGCCACTTTTGAGAGTTTTTTCTCCAAAAAATCAAACTTAGATTTCACCAATTCTTTAATTTCCTGCTTAAATTTTTCAAGTTGCTAATTCACAATCTCCTCCCTTCTTTCAATCTCCTCTATAAAAAATTATATTATATTAAAATCAGGTTTCTGAGACTGAAGAGTTAAGACTTGTTCCTTTAAGTTGTTGGTGGGGGAATCCCCCCCCTTCTTGTTTATCTGACTTTATGAGTCTCAGTGCCATGTTTCCGCCCAGGCAGGCTTTGTTAAAAAAAAGCAAGAAAGAAAAAAAAAAGAAAAAAAGACTTCTTTCCAATCAACAACAATATCAGGTCTCCAAGGGAAAAAAAAGAGAAAAAGACACAGGAGCGAAGTTTTGTCTACAAATGTAGCCAGTAGTATTTATTCCGCTACATTGTAGTAATAGAAAACGGAAGGACTTTCCCTTTCAGCCTCTCCTCCAGCCGACGCCATTTTAAAAGGCTTTTTTTCCTCTTTCTTTTCCTCCTCTCTCTTAAGTAATTTTTTAAAAAATCAGTAAAATACTTGCGGTTCAGTATTACAGGTCCAGCTCACATTTTCTTTGAGTAGTCTGTTAAATTTTCAGGCTTGCTTTTGACACCTGGCTCTGCATCAGCAGAGGTCTCCCAAAGCCCGGAGCAGCGGCTGGGGATACGGGGCATCTCATCCGCTCCGTCCCAAAAGTAAAGGAAAAACTTTTGGGACTCCGCAGAGAGTTCTACCCACCCCTGCCGGCTTTATCTCCATTTCCTCATGGAAACAGAGTTTTTTCGAGCCGCCATTCCGTTGTGAAGGCGGCTCTGACAGGCGATGGAAGCTGACGATCCCAAAGGAACGTCTGGCAGCGACAAACAGCAAACCGGAAGTCCAAGCTTTTATTTTTATCTTTGTCCTATTGGATGATGTACTTAACCAGACAGCCTGAAGTAATGTGTGCCTTTGCTGGTTAATGCATATATTCCTTGCTTAAATAGAAAATGGAAAATGTTCACATAGTTGGTTGCACGAGGAACTATGATAAAAGCTATGCATGTAACTCAAACAATATCTATAGTTTCCTAGCATTTAGTTTTTGTTATCTACAGTGCTTTGCTAATGCAGTCAGATTCTCCACAATTCAATATGTACTTTCATTTACATTTTCTGCACATTGATGGATAAAGTCACTCAATTTTGTTTAGAAGCACATAAAGTTCTATCAATATGTATCTAGCTGCAAAATCTGTCACTTTTTATGATTCATCATACAATCCTTCTGCCTGGGAAAAGAGAACTTTTAGAGTACGGCGTTAAAATATTATCTCATTTTGAAAGCTGAAGGTATCACGAGCTGTGGTGGTGCACTGTTAGAATGCACTGCTGACTCTGCTCACTGCCAGGAGTTCAATCCTGACCAGATCAAGGTTGACTCAGCCTTCCAAGGTCAGTAAAATGAGGACCCAGATTGCTGGGGGCAATATGCTGACTCTGTAAACCGCTTAGATAGGGCTGTAAAGCACTATAAAGTAGTATATAAGTCTAAGGGCAATTGCTGTTGCTATATCTCTTTGAATAATTTGCCTTCAGGCTTTTTACTTTGGATCATATTTAAAAATATTTCTGTCTTCATGCAGGGAGTTTGCCAGTGCTTGATTTATGCCTGAGATATAGATTCAAAGACTAGGGCTGGGTCAATTTTTTGTCTTTTTTTAATGGCCTTGACAAGGTCATATTAGCCACAAACTTTCTAGTTCTAGCAGCACAAGCCTTTAATCATACTACGAATGCTGAAGTGGAAATTTGGAAATGACTGTCATTCTGAATTTATTCACATTGGCAATTCTGGCAAGCTCTCAGAAAGGATTGTCACAGCTCGAACCTCCATCAAAGAGAATAGTTCCTTTTTTCCCCCTGTAAAAAGTGTCCATTAATGCAATATTTGCCAGATATAACAAAGAACCAGATTTATTAACACTACTGCCTAATCACAAGCTATTGCTAAGACAGCTGGCACATGCAAAATGAATAATAAAAAAAGCCCCCTTTTTTCTTTATTCCATGAAACATTGACTTGAATGCTATGACAGCTGAGAGAACAAGCAATTGAATAAACTTAGGAATGAACGGATAATAATGGATAGCAAGTGCATATGGCTCCAAGCAATGTGCTTGATTACAGACCAAAGTTTCTGTTGTTTATTTACATACTTTATTTCTATGCTGCCTATTTTTGACGGCTCTGGCAGTTAACAATCAGAAACGTCACCAAGCAACCGCCACAGCCCACCCCAAGTGAAACCAAATACAATATCAAAATTATATGCACACTCCCCTAAGCAAAAACATGCACCTGCCAAATTTACATCTTCAATTGCAACATGCCCTCCTCCTCTGCTTGATAAAATAACCAGGTCTCTACTGCTTTCTTGAAACACACAAAGGAAAGAGCAGACAGAATCTATATGGGGAGAGAGTTCCAGAGTATGTAGCTGGCAATCAAAAATGCCCACTGCAACGATCCTGTTGAATAACATTCTTGTGTAGAGAAGACCTGAAGGAAGTTGGTTCCATGAAATCTGATCTGACAGACAAAACATTGGAGAAGATGCTTCCTCGGATAATCCAACCTGAAATCATGTAGGACTTTAGAGATGATCAGCAGAATTTCTAATTACACCCTGAAGCCAACTAGAAATGAATAAAGGTAAAGGTAAAGGTTCCCCTCGAACATATGTGCTAATCATTCCCGACTCTAGGGGGCGGTGCTTATCTCTGTTTCTAAGCCGAAGAACCAGCGCTGTCTGATGACAATTCCATGGTCATGTGGCCAGCATGACTAAACGCTGAAGGCGCACGGAACACTGTTACCTTCCCACCAAGGTAGTCCCTATTTTTCTACTTGCATTTTTAGATGCTTTTGAACTGCTGGGTTGGCAGAAGCTGGGGCAAGTAACGGGAGTTCACTCTGTTAGGCTAGGGATTTGAATGGCCGAACTGCCAACCTTTCTGATCGACAAGCTCAGCATCTTAGCCATTGAGCCATAGCATCCCCTTGAAATGAATACATCTCCTGAAACAATTGGGTTATCTGGATATATTGAGGTATACTCATCATGCACCAGGTTGCTGCATTTTTTGCCACTAGTTACATCTGGTTTTCCAAGGGTACAACTCCATGTAGAGCAAGTTCCAGTAACCAACATGTCAATTAAGATTTTGAGTCATCCTGATAGAGTTGTCTGGAAGTTGAGTCAACATAAAGTACTGCTTCTCATTCCAATCTTGCAGAGATGGTCCTGGTCTCTTCAAAACAATTCACAAGAGCTGCCAGTGAAGTTTCCATGCCCTGTCCTGACTTTTAACATAACTTCCAAGGTTCCAAATAGTCTGGCTTTGTTACAGACAACCTGACATTTAATTGTTGTTGTTGTTAGTTGTGAAGTCATGTCCGACCTATCGCGACCCCATGGACAACGTTCCTGCAGGCCTTCCTGTCCTCTACCATCCTCCAGAGTCCATTTAAGCTCACACCTACTCCTTCAGTGACTCCATCCAGCCACCTCGTTCTCTGTCATCCCATTCTTCTTTTGCCCTCAATCTTTCCCAGCATTAGGCTCTTCTCCAGTGAGTCCTTCCTTCTCATTAGGTGGCCAAAGTATTTGAGTTTCATCTTTAGGATCTGGCCTTCAAAATCTCAAGATTCCAAGGATTTGTCACTCTGACTCTTGAGATGATGACTGAGATCTGGAACAAGATATTGAACCCTCTTTTTACAAAAGTGACCCATTCACTATCTCCCATTATATCTCCATTGTCCACTGTGACCATAATACCATCCCCTCAACTCATCACTCCCCTGCCCATGACCCCAACCATCCACCAGAAAATTGTCTGCTATCTAGCAGAGCTCACAATCAGCCCAGATGACTTTTGAGCCTCTGAAGTCATCTCACTAAGCTCTTTTTCACCTATCTACCTTTCTCTACCTTCCTCCCAATTCTCATTAGAGATAAGAGGTCTCAAACAACACCAGAAACCCAGATGCCCAACTCCTGGTGCTCGTACAGCATATGAGGGCATTATGGAGACAAATAGGAAAACAGGGAAAATAATGGCTAGAAGTCTGAAAATGTCTAGAACTGAGATGTCCAGAACTAAGAATAAGTTAGGTCTCCAATACCCAGAGAAATACCTGATAGTCCAGGTTGTATTCCAAATCCAGACATAGCACTGTTCAGTTCCCCAAGCAGACAGGTCATCAATAGACTCCACTCCTTTGCCACACATTTTATCATCAATGTCTTCAAATCCGGAAACAGCATTTTTTGGGCAAGGGCCTTAAATAAGAAGCAAAGTTGCAGGCCTAAGCACACATTTCATTAAACTGCTAGCAATCAAATTATTAATTAATAGATACGTAATATTTTTTTTTCCTTTTGTGTCACATTACAGAAATTTCTACTAAGGCCCCAGTTCAAGGATTTCAAGTGCCTTATATAACCTTTGGGTCTCCAATTCCTCAATTTACCTTGAGATGGTACTGCACCCAGTTCCGAAGATCTCCAGACAGAGCCTTGTGTTATTCCTGAATATCTCTTCCACAGTGATAATGACAGGTACACAGGAAAACAATTAAGATGGTAATGAGGCTAGAGCCCAATTCCTATGATGGAAAATCTAAATAATGGTATGTCTTTATCCTAGAAAACAAATAAATCATGTCCGTTCTCTCTTAGTTTCCTCAACAGAACCGTTTTAGTTAGATACATAAAAGCTGAATGAGAACTTATCTTCTTTTTATGCATCTCTCACCACCACTGCTGCTGTCCATGAGCACCTGAGACCTCTTCTTGATGTATACTCTTTTCTTTCCTATGCCTTTGGAGCAAAGGAGTTTTTCCCTTCATAGACACTTCTACTGGCAATGATATGTGTCCAGGAATTATGAGAGATCTGTTCCCCATCCTAAAGTGGTACTTGCATAAGGAGGAGAAGGAAAGTTAAAAATAATAATAATGATGTGCTAAAAAATTCTGGCAAAGACGACTTCTTTGTAAGATATTCTGCTTTCCTACTTCCTTCTCAGGATGTTTTGAGTGTGGGACAGGGGTGAAATGCTGGTTCGCCCGAACCGGTAATAAAAAAGGCTACTGATTCGCCGAACCGGTAGTAAAAAATGTAAACAAAAAAGTTCCGACGATCAGCTGAACAACACGCAATGTTCTTCTTTGCTTTGCAGTCTCCCTAGTTTCTCATACTGTCAGCCCTTCAAAATAGACCATACTGGAGAACCAAAGTTATGAATACTAATACTGAATGTGCTTCCCCCCCTCACTCTTTTTTCCTTCATGAGAACTAGGAAGGCTCACATCTGAGGTGCTTTCAGAAATTACATTTCTGCCCCAGGCCCACATTTCTTTTATCTAATCTTTGCCTTGATGAATGTTCTTTCCCCTGTTCCTCAAGTTTATTCCTATTTCCCATTACATATACTACTAGGATTTGAAATAGTCCTACTGAAAAAAAGCTGCTCACAATGTCTTCCTGTTTGGTTTATTTGCATCAAGGGAAATAAGATAGGCTGCTGGAATGATGGTATAATAGCCCTCATACTGCTCGTTACCTTCTGAGTTAACCAGCTTCTCACACATCTTCCATGAGAATTTTACTGAAATGCTCTTCTCCTTGGAGAGAGGGGGGAATCAAAAGCAATTGATATTTCATTGAATTTAATGAGACCAATGAAAAAGTGAGATATAAAAGTATATAGCAATAGCACTTAGACTTATATACCACTTCACAGTGCTTTACAGCCCTCTCTAAGCATTTACAGAATCAGCATCTTGTCCCCAACAATCTGGGTCTTCATTTTATCGACCTCAGAAGGATATAGTGTGGTGTGGTGTAGTGTGGTAGTATAGTATGGTATGGTATGGTATGGGTATGGGTATGGGTATGGGTATGGGTATGGGTATGGGTATGGGTATTGGTATTGGTATTAGGATAGGATAGGATAGGATAGGATAGGATAGGATAGGATAGGATAGGATAGCATGGCATGGCATGGCATGGCATGGCATGGCATGGCATGGCATGGCATGGCATAGGATAGGATAGGATAGGATAGGATAGCATAGGATAGGATAGGATAGGATAGCATAGCATAGCATAGCATAGCATAGCATAGCATAGCATAGGCCAAAGCCACCATATCCAGCAGTAGTGAAGGCATGTAAGCAGGGTGGACAAAAGCCAGGAAAAGTTCCCTTAGGGAAAGGAACCAAGTCGTTAAGGGAACAAAAGGACAAAAATTGGGTCTGAGCACATGACAAACCCCTCCCCAAATCTCACCTAAAAGAAGTTGGGCCTGCATGGGAAGCTGCTCTCCACCAACTCTAGGAGATAAAAAGAGGCTCTGAAGCCTATCCAGCCTTTGAGTAGTTTTTGGATCCCAGATTTGGTGGTTTCCATTCCTATGGCTAGTGTAATATATGAGTAAAAGTTTGCTGTTATTTTAAATTCACTGGGTTTCTGTATGTTTTAAAGAACCGTTTGTGGCTCAGTATTCAGTTGATTTGGAATTGAGTGGGGCAATTTTCCAGAGCTGTGAGGGTGTGAATGAGTGACCATAAACTGAACCTGAGAGCACATTTGTGTAACAGTAGTGTAGTATAGTGTAGTGTAGTGTAGTGTATTCAATATCCTGGGTATTGAATAATAACTCTGTCTCATCCCTGTGGTTTTACAGCAAACACACTCACTACCCTTGCTTTGTAGCCTTTGCTGAGGCTTTCAGAGATACTAGGGTATGTATTTTATTTTATTTTTATTTTTGTGTGTGTGCACATTCCCATCATTTCAAGCAAGAGGAAACAGAGCAGGGGTAAAATCCAGCAGGTTCTGGAGAACTGGTAGCGGAAATTTTGAGCAGTTTGGAGAACCGGCAAATACCACCTCTGGCTTTGCAATATCCTTCCCCTGGAATGGGGTGGAATGGAGATTTTGCAGTATCCTTCCCCTGTGACACCCACCAAGCCACACCACACCCACCAAGCCACACCCACAGAACCCGTAGTAAAAAAAAATTGGATTTTGCCACTAAAACAGAGGCCACTCCAACTTAACCATAGCATCTTCGCGGCTAATATCATCATGTTCTTTCTTGAAGAACATAACGATTTTTGAAAAAAAAGTTTTAAATGTTTTAAAATTAACTTATAAAATCCTTCTAGAATGATTTTTAAAGATCCGTAAAATTAACTCGCAAAAATAACAATATTTCATAATTCCCAGTGATGAAAAGGACAGCTGCAGTGATTATTGAGCATTTTGAACACATTAAACTTTGCCACCCATTACATAACTTATAAAGAATTGGGCTAATTTGGGCAAGGCTGATGGGTTTACTCAAAGCGAAGTCTTATGAAAAGGCTTTCTTTATGCTGTGCAAATTTCAGTCAGGAAAATGGGTTCTGCAATCCATTTATATTTCTGACCACCAAAGTGTTTTGACATGTTTAAGGTAGAAGATTTCAGCCTGTTTGGAATTGGAAGAAAAATGACATGTGATTTTACCAATGACATTGAGACAAAAAACTTACCAGGCCCAGGCTGTTTGATAAACGAAGTGTATCCCCTGGTGGGATACACTTTGTTTAAATCTGTTGTAATTTTATTGCTCTGTACTTAGTAGGAATTTAAACAAAGTCTGGTGAGTATTCTCCTTGAAGGTGAGTAAGTAAAGAGGACAATTTTCTTCCATTATTATCCAGGCAGGACTAACATCAAATTCAAGGAAATACATCTATTTTTCACTCCTCAAATTATTGCAGTTCAGGTGAGATTCTGACATACTTTAGTATATTTATATATATATTCTATATATATATACAAGCATACATACACACACACATATATTCTTTTTTTTTTGTTCAACTTTAACATTAATAAAATGTTGGGATTGATTAGCGCCCTGAAAGGCCTCCTCCCACCTTTTTAACTTTTAATTTAATTTATTTTTATTTTGTTTACCAAATTTGTTTGCTGCCCATCTCACTATAAGGTGACTGGCAATATCAAAGTAGAATAAATAAAAAAATAATAATTAAATATATTTATTTAACTAATTAATAAATAAATGAAATAAAACAGAATAATTATTCTATTCCTTTTTAACTGCCTCCTATTAGAATATGATATTTCTATAGTTTTTATGTTTTAGTTAATTTAATTAATTTAATAATCAAAAGCCATGGTGGTGCAGTGGTTAGAATGCAGTACTGCAAGCTACTTCTGCTGACTCCCAACTGCCAGCAGTTCAGCAGTTCGATTCTCATTGCCTCATTGCCTCAGCCTTCTATTCTTCCGAAGTCGGTGAAATGAGAACCCAGATTGTTGGGGGCAATAGGCTGACTCTATAAACTGTTTAGAGAGGGCTGTAAAGCACTGTGAAGTGATATATAAGTCTAAGTGCTAATGCTATTGCTATTAATTGTACAGAGTTCTTCTAAATTTGATAAATAAATGTAAATAAACTCTGGCATATAGAGAACAGCACCAAGCTACATAAAGACTTGTTTTTCATCTAGAGTTTTCACATGACAAGTACCTGGCACCTGACATCCATTAATCCCTAATCATGAGACTCATCAACCTCTGACAGATGCCAGAGTTCACATACTTTGGCAATATCCATCACTAACGCCTCCCTCATAAAACATACACACCACTCATCCAGGTTTTTAGCAATGAGGGTAGTTGCATAAGCATGGATATTTTCTATAGTATGTCATTCATAGGCTTTTTCTTGGTATAAAAGCTACAAGCCTGAAGAACTATTACATTTTTTTCATTTAAATTTAAATTCCAATTTAAGGAGATCCAGTTTAAATTGTTCACAATATCTGGAAGATATTATGTTGTGGGCAGGATGGAAATTAAAGTAGTGCTGTTGGCCATCCAATATTAATTTAAAGCATTGCCATCACAACAGGGAGTCTAGCAAGGTAGGAAGGGACTTCAATAGAAAGCATTTTGAAGAAGTCTTCTTGAGCATGGAGATGACCTTGGGTTTACCACTTTGGAATGCACTTGACACTCAGTGCATTGCTTGAACTTTTATTCAAAATAACAGAAAAAAAAAACATTTATTCAGAGAAAAGCCTAAAACCCTTGTTTGTTATGTAAGGCTTTCCAGGTGAAAAAATAATCATTTATCAGGAGCAGTAGGCAGTCCCATGTGTTCCAACCTGCATCTTTAAGGAATACAGCCAGATTTACTATTTCATTATACAGCCAGCTCAGTGTATTGGTTAGGATTAGAACCTAACCATCTGGTTAGAAACCAGGAGATTGTGTCATTTCCTGTCATCCTTAGGAAGGAGGCAATGGCAAACCACCTCTAAAATCTTGCCAAGAAAATTGCAGAGACTTGACCAAGGAGTTGCCAGAAGTCAATGACTCAAAGGCATGCACACAACATACACAAAATCTTTTTTTTTTAATTTGATTTTTATTATAACGTATAGTGATACATTCGGTACATTTTCGGTTCATTGGTACAATTATATACATATATACATCTACATGCATTATTACTTGTCTTTTATTTGATATTGTTTCTTAAAGCTAGATTTAATTTCAAAACACTTAAAGGCAACATACACAAAATCATTATAACTAAAAAAACAGCATTTTGACGGCTATAACGCGAGTTTTCCTCTGAGTGAAATTCAAAATTGGAAAGCTCTCCTTCTCCTTCTCCTTCTCCTTCTCTTCTCTTTCTTCTTCTTCTCCTCCTCCTTCTCTTCTCTTTCTTCTTCTCCTCCTCCTCCTCCTGCTCCTCCTCCTCCTTCTTTCTTCCTCCTTCCTCCTCCTCCTCCTCCACCACCACCTCTTCCTCCATCTCCTCCACCTCCACCACCTCCTCTTCTTTTCTCAATCAAGAATCACTGCTGCGTGACTGAATTCTATATGCCATTGTCAACTCTTAATTATTTTCTTGGACATTCTATCCAAAAGCCATTACAAAGCTCATGCATCTTTGGTTTTTGACATTAGAATCCAGCAATGCTTAGAGACAAATTATACAGCTTTATTATTTGATTAGCTCTCAGATTCTTCCTGAATATCTCTTTCTAAAAGAAAGGAACAATTTCATTGCCAAAAAAACTATTTAAAAAATGTTGATTGATGAAACCAACAATGCTTTTCAACTGCTTGTCAGTTCAGAATCAACATAAAATTCTACATAAATGTCCCTTTTGTCTCATCGTTGTTGTTGTGATAGATAATACTATGATCCAAGATTGCAAAAGAGATGAGCAAGGCTCAGATTGAATGAACTGTGAATATAACTTCAGTTTTCAATACAAATCTGATTTGATTTAAAATGTCTAAAAGTTACTATTCTGTTTACAATAATTAAAGAAAAGCATTAAACTACAAGACATAGTAAATTCCTCTGAAATAACAACCTTGACTGGATTTCTCAGTTTTAGTCCATTTGACCTGAATTACAATAAGGAGCTGCTCTAGTTGATGATTCTTAGAAAAAAAAATGGAGTGATTTTGCCCAAGCTAACACTAACTAACTTAAGCAAACAAAGGATGGGAAATGAAATGGTCTAATTATATTCTCACTAACATTTAACTAAAGGGTTAATAATGAATGTGCTTCCCAGATGGATGATAAGGAATGTATCTCCCTTAAATGGTGATAATGAAGGGAATCTTGTATTTTCCTCCCTTTCTCTTTGACCTGGGTGATTTTCGGTTCTTCATCCTCATAATGATCATCCTCTTCTCCCTAATCATCATCCCAGATGCAAAATGCAATAGCATTTGGCTGGTAACCAAGAGGGTTTTTTTAGGTTTGTTTGAGGCTTTAAAAAACAGTGGAAGGGCCACCAAGAATGAAGATGCTATCACATTGCAGGTCTTTCTTGTTCTGTGGAAAAGAAACAGAGTCTGAAAAATGTAGATGCTGGACTTGCTACCAACATGTAAACTAAATGATATAGTTGGGAGCAAACAGAAAAACAGAAATTGAAAATGCATGAGTATTAAATGGTATTAATATTGTATGCTTATGAGTATTCAGGAAGCATTCTAATTCAGCCTAATATTCAGTTATTGTTATTCTTATTATATCAATGTAAGTATTTTTAAATGAAGTTTATCTCTCCACAAAATTATTCATTTGCATATAACAATACCGCAAAATCATGAATATTGTTTTTGAATTACAACTGAATAAAAATTCTCTTCGGTATTCCACTTAGGGGTTAACTTATTTGTCTCCCTATTATCAGTCAAGAAAATTCACTTTTGTTTAGTCAAAGTACTTGTCGCAAATTTGCTCTAAATGCGACTGTTACAACAGCCATCATAAATGCAAGCTGCTGTTTTCAATGACATGTTTTGTATCAGATATAACAAGTTCTCCTTCCTATTTATCTCCTTGTTTTCTGGCTTTATATTTCAAACTTGACGGTGACAGTTTCTTCTGTCATCAATAATTTCAATAACCAAAATGAACTTCATAGAGCCTTTCTTTTGCAGTTCAATTCAGGCATGTAAATAGGAAGCCAGCTGGATGATCAGGTGATCCGAATTCAGAACAAAGGAACCCTGTCTTGAATAATTTATCATAAAGCATCCTTTGTACTAGCTGTATTTTCTTCAATATGGTATGCTTTCAAATTAAACAAAAATATTTGGGAGGAATGCTGAAGTAAAACTGCTTGAAACTGGCCTAAAGAATTGATAGTGTTCATAAATTCTATTCAGCTATGATTTTTCATCAGCTTTCATTCACAGCCCAAATAATCTGTATGAATATCTCTATTAATTTGTATGCACTTTCCTCCAGATGTATACATGTTTGTTCCTACTTCTGGTTTATTTATTTATTATTTAAGCCGACTGACTCCCAACAACTCTCCGTAGTAAGGTGTAGTTTTGTTTACTCCTGATCTGTCCCCGTCCACACACACACACAAACACAGCCAGCCGAGGGTTAAGGAAACACTTTGGAACGCACCCAGTTTCTTTATCTCCAACTTGGCAGCGATAGACACACCGTCTGCCAAGTGCCTTTATTTTCACAGAAAAACAGAAAGACAAATACTCAGCTTCCAAATGTCCGACAACAATAAATCTTTCTCTCCGCAGTTCCGAACGAGGCTTTAGTGACTATCCAAGGTTAGTTTTGTTCATCACAAGGATCACTGACCACAACCCTCTATTATATAGTCTCTGGGGTGTGGTCCAGTGACTCAGTTCTAATCCCTAGCACGCCTCCTAAGCTGCTGCAATCGTTTATCATGCCTTCGGAGGCGTGCGTCCAGGAATGATGTTTCTCCGTCACTCTGATCCGAGCCACCTGTCTCCCTGCTAATCTCCTCTCCCTCGACCAGCACCTGGGACAGTGCCAGAGGGGAGGGGCCTGGAGAGGGAGGCCTGGCTGACTCCTCTTCCTCATGCTTGGAGCTTTCTTCCTCCGATGGGACAGGCTCAGAGGGCGGGGCCACAACAACTCCCAAGGTTGATCCGCAAAACACCTCTTTCTGCTCGTAGCTTGACAAAGAAACAAGGGAGGGGAGTGGGGTATGATTGGAATGTGTGGGAAGCTAGGAGGGAGAAAAGGAATGTACATGATCCGTTTGCAGCCTGAGAAAATCTTACAACCCCAAGGTCATGACTGAAGACTTTCGAAAGGTGCAGACTGTTTTCCCAAAGTAAAATGTTTAACCCGGATTGCTGAACAGTGGATGCTGGGTGGCCCAGGGAAAGGAAAAGGAGGTTTCATTATACTGTGATTTGAGCCAAACCCTCAGAATTGGCTTCTCTTCTGTGCCTATATGGATCTGTCAGTAAAATTTTACTCCTGGTAATAAAAATGTCCCAGGAGTTCCTTTTTCTGTGCATGCCAACCAGACAGTTGACATATACACTTTATTTAATATACATATTTTTATTTCCAATTACTCTGAACTCTGTCCCAAATTCTGAAATTTGTACATTTTGATATGCACATGCACATTTGGTTCTCTTACACATGTAGACAATCCAAATACGTATTATTTATTTAAGCATTCAGATATGATTAATTTTTCAGTCATTTCTGAACTAAGACTATAATCTTATACCTAGTTACCTAATAATAAATTCCACTGAACTTTGTAGTGGTCCGTGAAAATATCTTTAAGAGACAGGAGGTGGAGAAAGAGGAGCAGCAGTACTGGCAATGTTTATGGAGATTCTCAGTCATCCAAGTCATGGGTTTCTCCAAAGGTGCTTTTCCTAAAAGCAACTGGAATTTTCTTTGTTTTTGCTTGAAGGTGTTTTGCTGCTCATCCAAGAAGCTAAAGAACTGATGTTCAGAACTGATTCTTCTGAAGAACAGAACTGAAGAAGTTTCTTAGATGGAAAACAGAACACCTCCAAGCAAAAACAAAGAAAGTCTAGTTGCCTTTTGAAAAAGCATCTTTGGAACAGTACAGGCAATGGTCCAATAAGAGGAAGCTTAGCCCACATAAAGGAATTGAAAGACTGATATCAGCCATTAGAGGTATCAGTCCATAGAGATACCCCAGATAAGAAGTTCCAGCATGTGCACCAACACTATTTTATTGTATAGTTACGCTAACAGAATCTTGCAATTTTGAAAGCACATGTTTCCCTGTTCAAGCCGAGGTGGCACAGTGGTTAGATGCAGTACTGCAGGCTACTTCAGCTGACTGCTAGCTGCAGTTCAGCAGATCGAATCTCACCAGCTCAAGGTTGACTCAGCCTTCCATCCTTCCGAGGTGGGTAAAATGAGGACTCAGATTGTTGGGGGCAATATGCTAACTCTGTAAACTGCTTAGAGAGGGCTGTAAAAGCATTGTGAAGCAGTATATAAGTCTAAGTGCTATTGCTATTGCTATCTTTACAGAAACTAGAGAGAGACCCTTGTGACACATTCGCCACATTCTCATCCCTTTTGTGGGATAGGTTGTCTCTTAATGACCGTTGCCTAAGCTGGTAGTCTTCTTCTTGCTCCTCCTGTCTCTCAAGAACATTCTCACAGACCATTACATCTTATTAGGACTCTTTTCTAAGCACAGTCTTATAAAACTACTCTGTATTACTTCTGAATGAATCCCAAACCTCAAGCAGAAGTGGATTATTTTCAAAGCCCTAAAGTAGAATACCAGTTTTATTTTGAACTGGTGCACTGGCTGGAATTCTGTTTTAATCTCTATTATTGGATGCTTGGATAACCTCCTGTTTAGAAATGCTACATCCTTGATGCAGAGGAAAGGAATTTCAGTGGGAAATGACTGACAAGTAATCAGAGCCAATTAACCCACAAACACAAGTTTCCAATGTGGCCGTTTTATTCTGATTTGAACTTAATACAGACCGTATTCAGCAGCCTCTCCTAGCTCCTCATACCAAAGGCTGGCTGTTAACTATTTTGAGTAATTTTTCTTATTGTTAAAATGATTGGCTCTTTCTCCATACAGTCTCCCTTTAACTGCTAGAATTCTCCTCCACTAAAGAAGGCCTAGCAAGAACATTTAATTACATGATCTTTCCTCTTTTCAGTTCAGTCTTGGATTTGCCAGTAAATTGCAGATCTGCTGATATTTCATGGCTTCACCCAACTCTCCAGCTTCACTTGGCTAAAAGTCTCAGAAAAGTTCAGAATCCTGACCGCGGGGGGGGGGGGAAGGAAACCTCACGCACAAAAGTGATTGATCTACAACTAGTACAAAGTAACTTTAGTTCTCTCATGCTTTTTTTCCCTTAGATTTTTATTCTGCCTTTATTCCTTTATAATGAACTCAAGGTGGTGAGCATATATAATACGCTTTACCTCCTCCCATTTTTTTCACAACAACCATCCTGTCAAGTGGATTACATTGAGAGAGTGGTCCCTAATCACCCTGTCTGGCTTTCATGCTTAATGTGGGACTAGAACTCACCAGCTCTTGGTTTCTAAACCAGATCCTTAACCACTACACCAAACTGGTTGTCTTTTAAATCTTTGATTTAAAACTCAAAGCTTTTTTGTCGTGACTCTCAGCATTTAATAAATAATTGGCATTTTGGCCTTGAAGCTGATCAGTTCTTTTATGCTTACATAATAGCCCCCTTTGGCTGGTGAATAACTAATTCTCACTTTACCCACTACAGCCTTTGAACAACTTGTCAATAACTTGATTCTTTAAAAGCTCAGGAAGCCATAGTGCAGAATTTGACACGCTAAGAGTAGCAACTGCATCTGTGTCTTCCCATAAATGAAAGTATAAAAGATGTCAAAGTTATCTGGCACATTAGTCCATACCTTAGTGGGACAAATATGTTGGTGAAAATGAGTAATACAGGTCAATTTCCATATCTCCCATAAGGTAATTATGAAATTTACCCATCAAAGCCAGAGATGGCAAAACATGAAGGGGAACTAATATAATGTCCCTAAGGTGCCTCAAGGAGATTGGATAAGCAATATGACTGAAGTGGGGAAGGTTAAAAATACACTAGGATAAATGGTTCCTGGTAACTTAATCTATTATTGTAAGTTGTTTGTAAAAAAAGTATATTTCATTTTTTCCCAAACCTAATCAATAATAAGACATTAAAGGAAAATTCACATGAAGCCAATTTGGCTTCTAAAGTTTTGTACCAATTAGGCTGAAAATTGTCAATCAAAATGAGAAATGCTAGTGTTGGCGCTGGCCGGGAGGGACGCACGAGCTGAATGTTTGGAGCCACGCTTGGCGGAGTTTGCAAGCGGGTTCAGCAGGGCTGCTTAGCGGGGAGACCCCAGCCCATTTGGTTCACTTCAGTGCAGGTGGGAATGTAGAAGGCAGTGCGGGGTGGGAACACAGAAGGCAGAGGAAATCCCTGCCTCTCAGCATTCAGCCCTCAAAGACTCCTTTGGGGCGAATTTTTCTGCTTTTGAAACATTATGTTTAGTAACAATAAAAAAGAAAAACTTCTGTAATATCATTTCTCTTTCTCTCCCTATCTCTCTCTCTGTTTCTCTCTCTCTCTCTCTTCCTCCCTCCCTCTCTCTCTCTCTGCTTCCCTCTGGTTCTCTCCCCCCCCCAAACTGGTGTTGGATGGTGGGAATGACGTCCGAAGGCCAACGAGCCCAGGAGCAGCTCACAAAAGCTCAACTGGCTGGTGGGGAGGTAGGGCATCCCAACACCGGCAGCTCTGCAGGAAGAGAAACTGCTTTTTTTTTTTTTGCCAACCTGACCCAACAAAGGGTCGCATTGTGGCTCCGCATTGTAATGAGCTTCAGGAGGAGGACGGGACCTCATTTCCTCCATTGTGAAGTGTGTGAGTGAAAACGTTCATTCAATCAATTCCAACTTCACAAGATCTTTTTCTTTTGTGAGAACTTGGAATTGATTGAGTGAAACGCAATGAAGAAACACGATTGGAGCTGGGCTGGGGTGACTGTGTGTATGCCCACAGAGAGAGCTCTGCGTGCCACATCTGGTACGTGTGCCGTAGGTTTGCCATCACAGTTATAGAGCATTGCACACCAGAACAACTAGACACAAGGACAGCTTTTTTCCGAATGCCATCACTTTGCTAAACAACTAATTCCCACAACACTGTCACAACTATTTACTAAGGCTGTATTACTATCATTCTTCTCATCCTTTCTATTACCTATCTACTTTCTACTTATGACTATAACCTTGGTGCTTATATCTTTATGATTTATATTGTGTTATTTAGTTTCCTAGTATGATTTTGATTGCTTATTTAGTATCCTGTGACTATCACTAAGTGTTGTATCTTATGATTCATGATGAATGTATTTATGGTGACTATGATCATGATTTATCACTTATATCTTTTATGTACACTGAGAGTTTATGTACCGAAGACAAATTCTTTGTGTGTCCAATCACACTTGGCCAATAAAGAATTCTATTCTATTCTATTTCAGCAAATTTGTAAAATTTTACTATCCAGAAGTCTTTAAACAAGTGCATGGTAGGGGATAATAAATCAGTACTAAGTTGCAAATTTTCCAGGCATTAATGAATAGGGCTGTGCATCTTCTTCACATGTAGTAGGGATGTAGGCAAGCACATATTTTGAAATTTTAAAGCAGCCATATCTTTTTCCCAGTCTCTCATGGCTGTTTCAGAAGCAGCTGGAGGGATTTTCTACTGCAAAGTTATGGACAAACCAACCCATCTATGACTAGCTTCTAAAGCAGGAAAAGATACAATTGATTTAATTATATCAAAAGACATACTTTGTTTGTACCCATGTCTTTCAGATAACCTCTTCTAAAACATTTGCACAGCTTTACTAAAAATAACAGGACTTTTTATTTATTCTATGAATTTTCTCAGAAGCCCAATGTAATACAAAATATTCAAGGTTTTTCAACTTGGTAGTAAAAAAAAAAAAGAAGTCCCTGCGGATTTTATTCTCTTAGTCATTGGTGATTATAGGGGGTGGTGTTCATGTCCATTTCAAGGCCATTGATCCAGTGCTGTTTGAAGACATTTCCATGGTTATGTGGCCAGCATGACATCATGGAATGCTATTACCTTCACACCAAAGTGGTACTTATTTATATACTTGCATTTGTATGCTTTTGAATTGCTAGGCTGGCCGGAGCTGGGATGAGGATGGGACATCAACCCATCATGTGAAACTCCAGTCCCAAATCTGGGCTGCTGGCTTTTCAGTTGACAAGCCCAGGATCTTAAATGCTAAGCCACTGTGCTGCCCTCAACTTGCTAGTATTTAAGTGAAAATAAGTGGAAAATGTTCAAATGTGATTTGATTTTTTAAACATTTTTTCTAACTTTCTTTTTTTAAAAAAAAATAGATTATTTTTGTTCAATAGTTTCTAATTAAATAGCCTTGCTAAATATAGCAGAGTAGGTTAGGTACAGCAAAAGTATATCTCTATTTGAAGGAAACTTCTGGTATTCCAATATCAAAGACAACATTCTTGTCAAATGATGGTTTTATTTATTTATTTTATTATTCATATTTCTATGCCGCCCACTCTCCAAGGACTCTGGGCGGCTTACACCAAAGACAGTATACTAAATAGCATATTGCCCCCAACAATCTGGGTCCTCATTTTACCCACCTCAGAAGGATGGAAGGCTGAGTCAGCCTTGAGCCGGTGAGATTTGATCCGCTGATCTGCTGAACTAGCAGTCAGCTGAAGTAGCTGCAGTACTGCACCCTAACCACTGCGCCACCTCGGCTCAGTAATCTGGTTAATCTTTACTGTGGCAAGGAAGGTTGTGAAATGGGGCAAAACCCACTTAACAAAGGTCTCACTCAGCAACATAAATTTTGGACTCAATTTTGGTTGTAACTCAAGGACTACCTGTAACTTAAGAAAACTCACAAACAGGATTAAAAAGCAATAGATGTCATCTCCTGTTTTCACATCAACTGGTATTATTCCAAAACACACTGCCTGCAAGATTGTCAATAAAATTCTTCAGGTTTTAGTATAGATGTAGTGAGATGTAGTGTTGTTTATGGTACATTCATATAATCCATGGGTGAAATCCAGCAGATTCTAATAGGTTCTGGAGAACCGGTAGCGGAAATTTTGAGCAGTTCGGAAAACCAGTATCAGAAAATTTGAGCAGTTCGGAGAACCAGCAAATACCACATCTGGCTGGCCTCAGAGTGGGGTGGGAATGAGGATTTTGTAGTATCCTTCCCCTGGAGTAGGGTCAGAATGGAGATTTTGCAGTATCCTTCCCCTGCCACACCCACCAAGCCACGCCATGACCACCAAACCATGCCACGCCCACCAAACCACACCACACCCACCAATCCATGCCCACAGAGCCGGTAGTAAAAAAAATTTGGATTTCACCACTGATATAATCATATTCTTATATACCAGTTCCCATTGTGAACATTGCTTTAACTGATTTTGACAGATCATCCCCTAGTCTGCCTCATAAAGTTACTGTGAAGCTCAAGAACTTATTTAAGTTGCTTAAAAGTATAATAATTTAACCCAAAAGTTCTCTCTATAATAGAGATCCTCTATGTTTTCATTTTCATATTACCATGCTCAATTTACACTTGATGGACATATAATAACTACAGCTGAAAATGAGCCATTTTCAGAAATGATTTGCATTTAAATCCAAAGTAAGTCTAGCCACTTCATTGTATCCGATGACGGGAGCAACAATTCACAGACACTTATGCTTTTGAATAAATGTTGCTTGTCTGAAAAGGTGCTAGCACACTTTGATTACTATGACAACTAAGTAATTTGTGTGTGTGTGTGCGCGCGCGCGCATGTAATATACAGCTACATTTAAAAGATGCGTGATGATGAAGAATATAATCAAGTTAATAAACAAAAAGAATATTCAACAAAACTTGCTGCAGATGTTATGAAAACAGATACATAAAATTCACAAATATGAATTCTAATACTAATTGGGTGGTGATACTGAAAAACTTCGATTTTTTAAAAAATCCTGCATAAAAGGAACTCTGAGTATCTGTGCACATGCAGAGAAAAACACACCTTTTATTAAAAAACCCTCTAAAAATAAACACGTTTCTAAAAGTTATTTTCAGAAAGATTTACTAAAGGGGGAGAATGCATTCATATTAGGGAACATTTGCATTAACACATTCATGTTCAAAACATTCCATGTTTTATGGAAATCATGTATAAAGAACGACATCAAAGAAAATAAAAATGATTTCTTTATGAATGCATGTTAACGGTTGCATACATAACGGAAAGCAGGATTTTTAATATATATATATTGTTAAATAAAAACTCTTTATAAAACCTTGGCAGACCAGAATACAGCCCTGCTAATGAAGCACATAAAAATATCAGGATTTATACTGAGCCACACATTTCAACTTATAAAAGCTCATTTAATAATAGTATTCTTCATCCTTTCTTTATATTTCTTTAATTGGATCATATTGCAAATGGAGAAATGCAAAAGAAACAATGTAATCAGTCAATTTTACCATTTCTTTAAACATTCTAGCCTTAGGAAATGATACAAATAAGGCCTCTAATTTCAGACGATAACTCACCATTTACTTATAAGGCAACTTTGGCATTCCTTATAATGCTTAATAATGTTAGCGCACAAGTTTATGGAAGGAATAATTTATCATGCAACCTCTGCACAAATCCTCTACTTCCACATGCTCATTCATATGCAGGTTCATTACAGACAAAAGCTAGTAGCACATTTTCCCCATG
Organism: Pantherophis guttatus; assembly: GCF_059756535.1. Lineage (NCBI taxonomy): Eukaryota > Metazoa > Chordata > Lepidosauria > Squamata > Colubridae > Pantherophis > Pantherophis guttatus. Next base: position 165,389,551 of record NC_142063.1, read on the forward strand.
GTCTTTGCTTATCTTTTCACAAAACCTGATACTTGAAGGAAAGGATGCAAATGGAATGTCATGGAAAAACTGAAGAATGGTTTACCATTGATTACTTTTTGGGTCTTCAAAACCAGTTTATTCATTCCATATACTGACCAGTGTTTATTGTAGAGTGTTTGTTGTTCTAGTTTATATCACCATTCTTTTTTTTTTTTTTTAATGTTATGCTATGGGGAAAAATATGACTAAAATTAAGTGCTACCGTAAAGATGCTTAATGAGTTTGATATTGGTGATGTACAATGAAAATATATGTAATTTTTATTTACTAGTACCCAGATTGGCTCTTATTCTGGTCTCAAAAATATGTTTCCAGTATGCATTTTTGTGAGAAAATATATTAATTTCTCTGCAGATACAGAAAATTGATTGATGTATCTGATTGCCCTTGGGACCAGGAATTTAGGAATTGGTAGGGTTTCTTTTTCTTTTTCACCAGTATCTGACCACTGCTGATAGGGAGAGCTAACTTGGCAGACATTTGTACCTGTTGTATTTCAATCTGAAGAAGAAACATTGCTTTTTATGAAAAAATAAAATAAAATACATCTCTATTCTAAGGTGTGTTATTCTCCTGTTCATCCATGATCTTCCAGAATCTAATGATTTCTCCTTCTCTTCTAAAGTAATGATCAGTCAGTGTCTTTTGTATTGGTGGGAAAACTTTGTGACTTATCTCAAGCACTTGGCTTAAATAAGTAGCATAGAGGGGAGCTATTTAATTTAAAAATTTTCAGGAAAAAAACCCAAAAATTTTCTTCTTCCAACTTCAAAATGCATATAATCCATAACATGCATGTATGCATCCCATAACATGCATGCATACATACATATATAGATTATTTTAGTTAATCTAGAACAGGGGTGTCAAGCTGGCGGCCTGCAGGCAGGATGTGTTGCGTGCAGGCCACGCCAATCCCAGCTCTACAAATGGGGAAAATGTCACAAAATGTCACATGACAGCATCACATGACAGCAACATGACACCACGATGATCTAGAACAGAGGTCTTCAAACTTGGCAGCTTTAAGATTTGTGGACTTCAATTCCCATAATTCTCCAGCCAACATAGCTGGAGCATAGCTGGCTGGAGAATTCTGGGAGCTGAAGTCCACGAGTCTTAAAGCTACCAAGTTTGAAGACCTCTGATCTAGAATAAAAGCTGTTTTCTTAACTAACTGTATTTGTTAAGGATTCCATTGTCTTTTTTCTCTTGGATAGGCTATCATTCCTTCACACCTAAGTAGCAGGCACATTTTCATTTATTTTTTCTCATCAGAAAATCAAAAAAAGGTTATAGGACTACAAGGTTTTTGATTCCACATATGTTCACACTTCGGGCAATTCTGCATAATGTGTTGATGCAAATCATTACAAAAACGGAACTGACCCATCGACTTTTGATATTAAACAAATTATCTAATCATACAGTAACACTAAGATAAAATTAACTAAAATATCTTGTGAAGCCAACATATATAAGGCTAGCTTATCTGGACTGAAAACAGCCAGATATCCTCTGGATAGTAATAAAAATTAGACTTTTTTCAGTTGATTATAATTATTTTGCAGCCCAGATATGATATTACACCCAGATAGAACACAGTGATTAATAAGAGTCCCAATTAGAAAATTACGATGGCCAGTATGAACGTATTATTAAACTATGTACAACCAGTCTAACAGTCACTAAGAATTGCATCCAAATTACCACCCCAAATATACAGTCTCAGGCAGACTGTAGAATGTATACAATTTTATGCAAAGAGGCTTTGTCTAAGCAAAGAATGAATAAGCCCAATTTAAACATAATGATCTCAGCTTAATATATCATAATGCTTTTCTCTAGAATTCTGCCCTTTATATATAGCTCTAGGCAGGGGTGGGTTCTAAATTTTTTTACTACTAGTTCTGTGGGCATGGCTTATTTTGTGGGCATGGCTTGTAGGTCATGTGACTGGGTGGGCTTGGCTAGCTGGTCATGTGACCGGATGGCCATGGCTATGTGTATAGAGACTACTCAGAGGGCTGAAAAAAGTCATTTCTGACAGGTCCTCACACTTTTGACTGGTCCTCACACTTATGACCATCCTCACATTTATGCCCGTGCAGCATTCTTAACAACCATGTCACTCATTTCACAACTGCTTCTCTTCACCATGGTGACAAGATAGGGCAAAAAACATAAAATGTGAGGACAGTCGTAAATTCGAGGACTGGTCAAAAGTACGAGGACCAGTCAAAAATAACTTTTTCAGCCCTCTGAGTAGTCCATATGCACAAAAGGATACAGCAATAGAGAGGAAAGAAGGAAGGAGAAGAGAGATGGAAGAAGGAAGGAGACAGAGGGAAGGAAGAGAAGGGAGGAAGGAAGGGAAGGGAAATTAGAGTAGGAGGGAGAGTAAGAGAGGGAGGAAAAGAGGAGGAGAAGGAGAAAGGAAGAGGAAGTAGGGAGGAGAAGAAGTGGGGGAGGAAGAGAAAGTAAGAAGGAAAGAAAAGAGAGGTGGTAGGTTTGAGGAGAAAGATTGCTGTACAATAAAAAAGATGAAAGGGAAGAAAGCCAACCCCAAACAAATATAAAGATATTAAGATAAAGAATGAATTGTTAAACTTTAAAGAATAAAAGAGAACAAATATGAATAAATAACAATAATTAGAAACACACATACAAACATACAATGTATTTTCTTTGAACAGAGTATTTGGCCGGTTCACAAATTTAAACAGTGTTTAGTCATTTCAATTAAATTTACAATTTCTATATTTCCTTTTTGCCATATTTATTCCTCATCTATTTTTGTAAAAAACCAATATTACCCTCATCCTCATCTCTAATCTTAATCAAATTCAATTTTTCCCTTCTATTCTATATTATACCCCTTCCCATTGTCATCTATTTTTATATCCATCCTCACATTGGTTAATTATATAATATTACAGTTGTTTAATATGAATTCAACATTTTAATATAAATCAATTAGTTATATAACTACCTTTTTTGTATATTAATCAATATGAACATGAATATTCCAATTATTTCCATGCAATCCAATTTCTTACAAATCAATTAATTATATTTACCAATAATAATAAACCAAATAATTTCCCCCATATATTCCTCCAAACCACAACTTAACCATTTCTGCTTTCAACACAATATACAATTAATAGTATCTCAATTATTACAATTCCCTAGTTAAATAGAGCTTTTTTTCTTTTGTGTTTTAAAATCTTGAACTCTCCTCTTTTTCCCTAAATTTCCCATTGTTTGCACCTACCTCTTTTGGTGAGGAAAAAGAAAAGAAATCTGCCTCTGCCTAATTTTCCAACGTAAGAGCCAACACCCTGCTTTACTTTCAATTTTGTTTTCAGCTTGATTTGCATAAGGAGAAAAAAAAATCTGCTCCAGCAATTTAGCTCTTTGCAGCAAGCAGCTGAGCCGTGCGCAAAACTGCTGAGAGCAAATCAGCTGAGAGTCGGGAGGCAGATCTAATCAACGGGATAATTAGCCTATGTTGAAGCTGAAAGGAGCTGTTTTTTCTTGCTGTTTGCTCGCAAGGAGGTAACTGCTGTGAGGCCCAGGCCAAAGGGTGGGGGCAACCCTCCTTGCCACTTAGCGCCCCCGTCACTCCCTTTTGCTTCTAGCGCCCTCCTGCTGCCCCCCCCTTGCCTCTTACTGCCCCCCAAGGTGTGGTACCACCCATTTTGGGAACCACTGGCTTAACTACTTAACAACCGGTTCTATCGAAGTAGAATCCCACCACTGGGTCTACCCATTTATTTTTGCAGACACTGGTCTACTCATTTGTTTTCTTTTAACACTGATCAGCTGTAGGGCGGCCCTTTGAAGCCCTGCGGCAAGAGTTTAAACAGTTTTTTTCCCTCTAGCCATCAGCTGGGACTCAGGAGGCAGCAATAGGTTGGGAGTGGGGCCAAATAAAAGGTAAGAATAATGCGGGGGCGGGGGGGGCGGGCGGGGGGGAGAACAGGGTGGTGGGGCAAGCGGGTGGGTGGGGGGAGAACCGGTTCAGTGACATCATATTGTCACCACTACTGGCTCGCGGGAACCGGGCCGAACTGGGAGGAACCCACCTCTGGCTCTACGGCTTGTATCAAAGTTTACTAAGGCAATTTTGAATTAATTTAAACGAGGAAACATTGGCTTAATCTTTATTTTACACATCAGGATATGAAATCAAAGCAATAAATTGAATTTTTAAAAATGTCCTGCATTCTTTCCTAATTAAATATCATGGCTTATTAAACCAACATCATGTGACTGAATCAAGCTATTGCATAATAGCTCTTTCTTTTACAGACAACTTTCTTTTCAGTCTGCAACTCTAGACATCTCAGTAAATTAAGGTAACAATGGAAACATTTTGTCTCACCTTTTTTCTTCTTTTTATTCATGATGGTGTAGATCCATACTGGTTGTGGATAGCAGCTGTAGCAAAATCAATGTTAGGTGCGTTGCAGGTGCGTTATAACTTTGTCCTGCAAATAGTGCAATTTATCAGTTGTACCATTTGCATCACAAAGTTGTAATGAAGTTAATATATGCCCCCTATTGTTGCCCATCCCTCATAGATACCTGCATAGGATATGCCACCTCACTTTCCTTTCTATTAAAGCTACTGGTAGAACTAGTACTGAGTAGGGGTGGTATTCACTTACTTTCCCTACCAGTTCATAAATGTGAGTGTGCAAATGTGCTTTGCTGGCGTGTGCGCCTTCCACGCATGCGCCCGGCCTCAAAAACGTGACTAAATAAGATGTCATAGAGCTGGGGCGGATGGGCAGGCCCATCCACAATTTCTGCTACCAGTTCGGCCGAACCTGTCTGAACTGGCTGAATACCACCTCTGGTACTGAGTTCACCATAGGAAAATAATTCTAAGCAAAGCTTCTGTTTCCAGAGAATACAGACTGGAGTAAAGTACAAGACTTTCAATGAAAGTCTCAGTGGCCAGCTCATATTTCTTTCCACTTCTCCACAATGTTTTGCCATCAGGGAAGGAACACAATATAGGTTATTTCTATGAAATCTCCACATAAACAATGTTCAATAGCACTTAAGCCGTGCGATATCTGTGGGACTGAACTGGGGTAAGGTAGCCTTGATATCTTGGTATGTAGCTGGAGGCTCTTTGTTTTCCAATCCTTGTTATCTTACTCAGCTACTTAGCTAAGCATCTCTTCAGGGAAGGCATGAGTTACACTGGAAAAACCAAGAAACACAAAGTTGCAGGTATATCCCCAGGAAGTAACTAATGAATGATTTATCATTCTATGCTACAGCTGATTACTATTTATAAAAAGATACTTAACTCCAAAAAGAGGGAAGAAGTTCAGTATAATTACTGCTTGCAAATATATTTCTTATATAAATACGAGGATCTTTCCCTCCCCCTTTAATGGTCAATATGAGTTCTTATGAAGGTCCTTCATGCTATTGTTTCAGCTTAAAAACTGAATGTATTCTGGAATATCCTTAGTAGTCATCTTAAATAGGAATGCTGCCTTTTTGAACTGGAAATACTGCATCTGACATTCCAACTAATTTTCAGATTGCCTCTGTCTCTCCCCATTTAGAACCAGTTTGCACGTAACATTTTTGGTGAATGCCACTCTTTCCCCATTGACAGCCTTTCAATCAGCTTGTTCATAGGATTACTGTCTGTAGCTTAAATGGGTGATTTCATTCAAGGATATGTCAATCAAATTACTCTACTGAAGCAGATTCATGAATCGAAGCAAGAACCTGCTTTGAAGCAACAAATTGAATCCGGGGACTGTGAAATGCATCAGGATCTTCTGAAGCATTTTAACGATCTGGAGGTTTTCTGCCGCTTTTGGAACTCTTACAGAAAATACACAATATTGTACTTTCATTGTCCTATAACTCTTAACTTTCTTCTCTAATACAAAAGAATGGGATGTTACACTTATCTATTGGTCACATGAATTACCAACACAACTGTGAGGTCAGTTTTGCTTTCAGCATTCTAAATATGCTTCTGGACTGATAGCAATTTTTACATTCTATGTGATATGGCCAGGTTTATGTCATCCAGTGATCAAAGAACAGATGTGAGGCTAATACTTACAAGAACTTTAGGGTTCTAAAGGTAAGGGCATGATACATATGCCACTTTTTTGTACTTATTTCTATTGCCTCGGGTACTATTTCTAACTAACTGAGAGTAGTGCCACCAAGACCCAAATCCTGATACAACCTATTTCTGACAGAAATGAGGGCACCCAAGCATGCCAGAGACAGCAAATGTCCCCCAGTCTATAAGGGCATCCATGATCCTTCTTCTGACTTCTGTTGAAAAGATGTCACATTTTGTCATTGAATTGCCAAGTTCAATACCCCAACAATTGTGATGAGGAAAATATATTTTGCAAGAGGGCAAAGTTTACAAACCAACTATAACAGTCTTCTGCAATCCAGAGAAAACTGTGATCAAGACCTTAAGGACAGAAAAGGGGAAACTCAAGAGCATTTATACAGATCTTGAAAATATACTTTCCATCTAGAGAAGAACAATTTGTTCGTCAATACATTCCGCCCTCCCCCGAGTAATTTGGGTGATTGTGCTCTCTCCTTTCCTTATTTCTGCCACTGGTACTCTAAAAGAGGTATAGGTGAGGGTTTTGATTTTAGTTTTTTAATGGTAGACTCTTAAACTTATCCACCTGAAACTCAGAAGAGTTAAATTCTTTAAAGTGAGGGAGATTCCTGGTGCTCTCTGAGTTTGGTTGTTTTATTGCAAACATTTCATTACCCAAACTAGGTAACTTCACCAGTGCTAGATGATGATGACTAGCACTGATCATGTTACCTAGTTTGGGTAATGAAACATCTGCAAGAAAACAACCAAGCTCAGAGATCACCAAGGACCCGACATTTGGTGGCGCAGCAGACTTAAGTGCTGTTAAGTAGCACCAGCTGCCTGCAATTACTGCAAGTTGAAATCTCACCAGGCTCAAGGTTGACTCAGCCTTCCATCCTTTCGAGGTAGGTAAAATGAGGACCTGGATTGTGGGGGCAATAAGCTTGTATAAAAAAGAACACCGCTTAGGTGTGGGGGGGCAAAAGTCCTACTAAGCAGGAATATACAAAAGTATGAAGGCTATTGCTTAACGCATTGTAAGCCACTCTGAGTCTCCGGAGAAGGGCGGCATATAAATTGAACCAATAAATAAATAAATAAATAAATTTCAACCCTGCCACCATAAATGAATAAAAAGATCCAACATACTTGTTACATTTTCAACATTTTCAGAAAAAGAATTATTCATTTTAGCATCTTACACCCATTATACCCATTCTGAGTATAATATTTGAAGGAAATTTAATACACTTCCTTCCACTAAAATTCCCATTGTTACACCTCTTTAACTATATTCATATTTTGCATCTGTCTGATCATGCAATCTTGAACTTGTTTGGATTCCAAGTCAGACTTTGTATTTTTATTTATTTATGCATTCAAATGTACAACTTATTCTACTTCATTTATAATTTACAAATCATGTCTAACAGATGATCACTAGTATGCGTTATAAGGTTTTCAAATTTGATCAGACTTCACCTTTGTTTCTGAAATTCTTTTATTGCCTGGTTGCTTATGTGAAAATTCTGAAAGCAATGAAATATAGAAACACACTGTACACACACATTGTAAGAGACTTTGAAATCAATAAAATCTTGTTGTCTAAGCAAATTATTGCTGGGCAAAATTTTGGTAGCCATCATTTTATAAAAATAAATTTAGTACATTTATTACATTTAATAATAAATTGCAGGGTGGGATCTAGATCTATTCTTTCCTAGTATTTAATCCCAAATAATCAGTATAGCAATGTGTGATTTTCATTTTCTACATGTATCAGTGACACCTTTCTGGCAAGCTTTTTCCTTCCATAACAGAACCATAGGAAAATTCAAATACTCCTTGACTTATGACCATAATTGAGCAATCACAGTTATAAGTCATGACATAAAGTGAGTCACTATGTGAGCAGACCATTTTTGAATCTTTTTTACAGCAATCATTACACAAACATGACAATCATAAAGAGAACATAGCAGTCGTTAAACAAATGCCCTGGACATTAAGCAAACTCATTGTTTGCTGTGGAGCATTTTTTTTGCCAGAAACCAGAAATAAATGCTGGTTTCCAGAGAAAAAATGTTGTCAATCATGGTCATGTGTCTTCAGTGTGCTGCAGATGGATGTAAGCGCAATGGATATAAATATGGATCAATTGTCAAGTGCCTGAAATATGGTCATGTGACTTCTGAGGGGAGCTAATGTCAGAACTTCAAAACCAGGTGATAAATTCCTTTTTCAGGGTCTGTTGTGACTTTGAACGGTTGCTAAATGACTGGTTTAAGTTGAGGACTACTTATATAACCCATAGTAAATTCCATGGTAAACAGTTAGCATGATAATACAGTCTGAAATTCAGAGTGACTAGACTTTCTCATTCTCTGGAATCCTGCAGATATACAGTATGAATTAAATACTTGTCTTTCTCTTGGACCATATATAATGCATTGCTTAACTGTGACAAATATTTAACACCTTGTTTTCAATAAATACTGGAATCAAGAAAAAGGTTTAATCTTGGTAGGATATTCATTTTAACAGCTGCAGTTCTCCCTAACCAAGACAAATTCTACGTCTATTAATATATTTTCCAGGTTGGTACTAATTATTATTATTATTTTTTTAAATTTGATTTATATGCCGCCCTTCTCCGAAGACTCAGGGCGGCTTACAATGTGCTCAGCAATAGCCTTCATCCTTTTGTATATTTATACAAAGTCAGCTTATTGCCCCCACAAACTGGGTCCTCAATTTACCTACCTTAGAAAGGATGGAAGGCTGAGTCAACCTTGAGCCTTGGCGAGATTCGAACCCTGCAGTAATTGCAGGCAGCTGGTCTTAATAACCAGCTTAATAACAGGGTGCCTTAAACCCCTGTACTACCAAGGCTCTTAATTATTATTAAACAATTCTGTTATTTTTATCAAGAAAATTTCTAAATATTTGAACTTCTTAATAGAAACATTAAAGCCTGTTACCTGATAGTTGCAATGATTTTCATTCTCTAACAATTCTCATATCAACATTTGAATTTCCTGTTTATTCATTTTATAACTCGATACTGAACCATATTACACACACACACAAACACACACAATCTCAACAAAGTTAACTATACTCTCGATTGAATAATTGTTAGTACAATATCACAAGAAAATAATCACTTCTTTTGTTCAATTTTAATTTTAATCATTTTTAATGTTGTTTATATAAGCTGCTTTTGTTTTTCGACAACCTAAAAGGCAGGTTAGAAATCCAACAACATAAAATAAAGTAAAAACTCAATTTAATTCTGCTGCTTTAGCCCATTTTTGGCACCTATCGCAGCTGCTCTGGGTTTTATTTCTAATAATTTCTTTAGTATTGGCTATCCCATTCCGTTTTATATCATCTGCTGCTCTAAGACAACACTTTCAATTTTTCACTTTGATCATAAATAAAATATTGTAGAATGCAGGTTCAAGAAATGAATTTTATGAAACCCCAATTGATCCTTTTCTCCATTTTGATGAAGAACAGCAGATAAGCATTTGTAGGTATGTATCTTTGCCGTCTCTTAGAAGGACAAAATTCACTGACTTTCAAATTAGAAATTTCCTGGAAGGACCATATTTAGCAGAATTAACCTTCCATCAAATGTTAGATATGTTTTGCAACTAATTTATGCTTTTGGGATTACCATTTGGAAATCTTCAGTGATATCTTTTCTTAGTTGTATCATTAACAGCAACCACATCATTGTTTTTGTTTGATCTTCTGCTTACTTGATATCTGATGTTTGCTACAATATTCCCATCTCAATTCATGACTTTTGGAGCCATTGTGGATACTTTTAGCATGCAGATCAATCCTCCTTTTCATTGCTCCCTATTGTATTGTTCCTTTTGAATAAACGATTTTCTTCCATTGCTTACATTCAGATCATGGAAATCATCTCAGTATTTGTATTCCTATATTAAGAATTGAAGCTCATCTTGTTTATTTCCCAAACTCTGAACTTTATGTATAGATAGTGAAGGCCATGAACTTTATGAGTTAGTTTTATTTCTGATTTTATAGTGAGTAGTTTATTAGAGCAACCCTTTAGTGCAGAAGCCTTTATCTAAAATCTTTATCCACAGGGTGATGTTTAAGATTTCCTAATCAATGTCTATGGATATTCTCAGTCATCTAGGTCATGGCTGTCTCAAAGGTGTTTTTTCAAAAGGCAACTGAGGAAGAAGAAGACATTTCACTTCTCATCCAAGAAGCTTCACCAGTTCTGGCTTCTTGATCAAGTGTGATATGTGTTTAGCAATCTTTGTGAAGGGCAACCCATCTAATGCCAGCTATTGAAAATTCAGACCATATGCAGTGGTGGGTTGCCCCCGGTTCAGACCGGTTCGCAAGAATCGATAGTAAAACCGGAAGGAGGCTCCACCCACTGACCCGGATGTCATCATACGTGATCTGTGCATGCGCAGATGCGAACCGGTAGTAAAGGTAAGTAGAACCTCCCCTGCTCATATGTGATGACCCAGGGCATGGTACGAAAGCAACACAACCACAGAACAGGTCTAACTCCCCTTTATTGCTCCAACTGTGCCCCCAAACATTCCCACATTCACTGCAAGTCCTGGAGCAAAGCTTTCACACAGAAGCCTCTGGCTGCAAGTAATCCAGTAAACCAGGTTAACCAAACAGTAACCAGGGCCAGCAGTCCAATAAGCCAGGTTACCTAAATAGTAACCAGAATAAGAAGTTCACTGAAGCAGGCAAACTGGCAAGCCCCACAATCTCCCCACAATACAGCAATCTCCAGGCTTTGGCAAGTGCACACAAGGCTCCACAGATTCAATACTTGTTCCTAACAAATGCCCCTCCCACGGCACCTCCTTAAATTTCAGTCCCCAGGTGTGCCTTGTGAAAGAGGGCGGGGCACTCTCCTTCCTGGTAGCTGGCTCAATCTGTGTTGATCTCAGAGTCTCTCTTCCCTCTCTTGCTCAGTTCTTTTCCAGCTCATTTTACCCTGCAGATTCAAACTCAGATGGGGGCATGACATCATGATCCTAGAAACCAATTTTTTCCTATTGACATTATTAACAAGGTCAGTTTTTCATTTGCAGAAATATTCTTTCCATTTCCTACTGCTTTCAGGGTAGTGAAACCACACTAGAAAGTCTACCCCCAGCACATAGAAGGCTGCAGGACTAGTGGCAAATAATGGTGAAGTATGAGATAAGACAAAGGGATCAGGGTAAAGATGCTACTCCTGAAGTAGAGGAGAAACTCCATAAAAATACCTGAGTTTCTGAAGATAAAAGCAGATTGTATATCCCTTGGGATCCTGACTAGTATTGGTAAAAGACTCAGTGTCAAGTCAATGAACAGGCAGATCTGCAGAATTGTCAATGCCATCAAAATAACAAAAATTAGTCTTATGTTATCAGCTCTGCCCCTATCATAATATGCACGCAATATTATGATGCATGGATAAAAGGGGCTGAGTTTGCGTATGATTCTGCTTTTACCATTTTCTTCCCTCTGTGGTAAATGAAGTCTGGATTCACAGGAAGGAGGGGCTGCATCAGAAGAATAAGAGACAGCAAAGTTTATTTAGTTGAGTTGGGAGGGAGAGGGTAAAGACAGGTCTCCTCTAGGAGATCTCAGAATAAATCTTTAATGGTGCAACTAGTTTATTTTAACATGGCAAGATTTTTGTCTATAAGTGAGGAAATTGCTTAGAAGGAACTCAATGGGTCTTTCTTGTTCATTTTTTGGAGCCCTAACACTTTTGACTCTCCTTACGTATGGAGCAGGGTTTGTTATTATTCTACCAGCTTTTCCAGATGTATTAATAAAAACAGGGACAATTGCCCCGTTAGGCACGAATAGAGATGGATAAAATGCCAGAAAATCAAATGGAATCCTGGTATTTAGAATTTAAAGGTAGAGAAAAATGTTGAATTTCCACTTTCCTTTTCAAGGCTTTACTTCAATGTACAGAGCCAATATTTTGGAAAGAGAAATATCTACAAAATTAAAGGGTAGTTGAATTAACATTCATGAGGTATGCTACATAACTACATAAGACATGAACTTTTCTGTCCTATACTTACTGTATATGAATCAAAAATAACTTACTTGCAAAACAAATGGATGCTCTGTACTTTTTTCTGTCAGCTAACTAGATAGGAGATCAATGTTATGGATAAGATTCCCTAGCAAATGATAGGATTCTTTCAATAAAGTTGGCAAGACATAGAACATTTAAATATGCAGGTCAAACAAGAGGTGACTTGTGAGTTACACAAATGAGAGAATAAGTGATTAGGTCTTCCATTCATTACAGTTAATAGGCAACTGCAACAACTTGGGTTCAGTTTGATTACAAAGGGCCTATAGTACATGGTTTATCTACAGTACAAGTCTTTAAAATGAAGCCTAAATTCAAAATCTTCCAATTTCATTATGATAAAACTTCAGAAGCAGAAGAGGAACAAAAATTTTCTCTTTTTTTTTATTCCCCTAAAAGGTGAAATGTCAAAGCACTTCATTGTTTAAGTATTTAGCTATAAAACCAAAATGTATTTTATTTGAAGATTGAAGAGATTAATGTCATCTATATCTGAGAAAGGTGTGATTATAGCCCTACAAAAACATGATATGTTATCTTTGTTTATTTATTTGTCCTTGCAATCCCTTGGTCTTATTATATATCATCTGTATCTGTATCTCTCTCTCTCTCTCATATCTATCTATTATCTATCTATCTATCTATCTATCTATCTATCTATCTATCTATCTATCTATCCATCCATCCATCCATCCATCCATCCATCCATCTAAATATCTAAATATCTAAATATCTAAATATCTATCACGTATATCTCATTTCTTATTTTCTTGGCCAATACATGTTCATTCTGTATCTGTATCTGTATCTCTCTCTCTCATATCTATCTATCATCTATCTATCTATCTATCTATCTATCTATCTATCTATCTATCTATCTATCTATCATGTATATCTCATTTCTTATTTTCTTGGCCAATACATGTTCGTTCTTCATTTTAAAAAAAGGGAGGGTGAAACTATATTGGCTACAATACTTTTTTCATTCCAGTTTGTTTACTACAGACAACAAAGATATTCAACTAAGTAACTAATATGAGACAAAATATATAATCTAATGAGACCTCCAGTCTTGATCACAAATTATTATCTATGACAAAGTCACTGACTCCTTTGGGTTAATGTGTCATGTATTGTACTCACTTTGTATCTTCTGTTCCACTTGAACCAGTCATCTGAGCTGATCTGGTACAATTATTTAATCTCATTCTGCCACACTAATATTTGATCCATTCAAACTCACAGGATATTCACAATAAATTATTATTATTATTATTATTATTATTATTATTATTATTATTATTATTATTATTATTATTTATTAGATTTCTATACCGCCCTACTCCCGAAGGACTCAGGGCGGTGCACAGCCAAACAATAAAAACACATACAATACAAAATTTAAAAAATAGAATAAAATCAAATTAAATAATTTTGGCCCCGACAAATTTAAAACCCCAAACTTTTAAAACCAATTTAAAATTGAATATATAAATACTAAAAAATATTTAAAATTTTAAAAATCTTTTATAAAAGAGGGGGAAAATTAGGCCAGGCCGGCCTGGTGAAATAGTAAGGTCTTTAAGGCGCGGCGGAAGGTGCGCAGATCCGGGATCCTCCGTATCTCTGGGGGGAGCTCGTTCCAGATAGTAGGTGCCCCCACAGAGAAGGCTCTCCCCCTGGGGGCCGCCAGTTGGCATTGTTTGGCTGACGGCACCCGGAGGAGCCCCTCTCTATGGGAGCGTACCGGCCGGTGGGAGGCTATTGGTGGTAGTAGGCGGTCCCGCAAGTACCCGGGTCCTAAGCCATGGAGCGCTTTAAAGGTGGTAACCAAAACCTTGAAGCGCACCCGGAAGACCACCGGGAGCCAGTGCAGCTCGCGCAGGAGAGGTGTTACATGGGAACGCCATGTCGCTCCCATTACCACCCGCGCGGCCGCACTCTGCGCCAGTTGGAGCCTCCGGGTGCTCCTCAAGGGGAGCCCCATGTAGAGAGCGTTGCAATAGTCCAGGCGGGAGATGACAAGGGCATGAGTGACCGTGCGTAAAGAGTCCCGATCCAGAAAGGGACGCAACTGGCGAATCAGGCGAACCTGATGAAAAATCCTCCCGGTCACGGCCGTCAAGTGCTCTTCTAAAGACAGCCGTGAGTCCAGGAGGACGCCCAAGTTGCGAGCCCTCTCCGTGGGGGCCAATGATTCGCCCCCAATAGTCAGTGATGGCGTCAACTGACTATATCGGGACGTCGGAAACCACAGCCACTCAGTCTTGGATGGGTTGAGCCTGAGCCTGTTCCTCCCCATCCAGATCCGTACGGCCTCCAGGCACCGGGACATCACTTCAAGGGCATCATTGGGGTGATCCGGGGTGGAGATGTACAGCTGGGTGTCGTCAGCGTACTGATGGTACTCCACCCCGAAACCACGGATGATCTCGCCCAGCGGCTTCACATAAATGTTGAACAGGAGAGGCGAGAGGACCGACCCTTGTGGCACCCCACATATGAGGGTCCTCGGGGTCGACCTCTGTCCCCCTGTCAACACAGACTGCGACCGGTCAGAGAGAAAGGAGGAGAACCACCGCAACACAGTGCCTCCCACCCCCAACTCTTCCAACCGGTGCAGCATGATACCATGGTCGATGGTATCCAAAGCCGCTGAGAGATCTAACAGGACCAGGACAGAGGAGCACCCCCTGTCCCGAGCCCTCCAGAGATCATCAACCAACGCGACCAATGCCGTTTCCGTGCTGTACCCGGGCCTGAAGCCCGACTGGAACGGATCCAGATACGTCATTTCATCCAGGTGCTGGGGGAGCTGTTGCGCGACCACACTCTCAACAACCTTCGCAACAAAGCGAAGATTGGAGACCGGACGATAATTTACCAACATTGCCGGGTCCAGGGAAGGCTTCTTGAGGAGAGGCCTCACCACCGCCTCTTTCAAGGCGGCGGGAAAGTCACCCTCACTCAGCGAAGCGTTTATAATCCCCTGGAGCCAGCCTCGTGTCACTTCCCGGGAAGCCAGTACTAACCAGGAAGGACACGGGTCCAATAAACAAGTGGTCGCGTTCAGTCTACCCAGAATCCTGTCCACGTCCTCAGGGGTCACAGGATCAAACTCATCCCAGATAACATTCTCAAGACCTGCCCCTGTCTCTCCCCCTGAGACTACCCAGTCGGAGTCCAAATCTTCCCGAATCTGAGTGATTTTGTCATACAGATACTGAACAAAATCCTCGGCTCTACCCTCCAAGGGGTCCTCCCGCGCTTCCTGGTGGAGCAGGGAGCGGGTCACCCTAAAGAGGGCGGCCGGGCGATTATCTGATGACGCAATAAGAGCAGCAAAATAACTACATTTCGCTGCTTTTATCGCCACTAAGTAATTCCTAATGTGGGATCTTACTAGTGTCCGGTCAGATTCAAGAAGACTGGCCCTCCAACTACTCTCTAGGCATCTTTTCCGGCGCTTCAACTCCCTCAGCTCCTCGGTAAACCAAGGAGCCAATTGAGATCGGCGCCGGGTCAGAGGCCGCAAAGGCACGACCCGATCCAGAGCACCAGCAGCCGCCCTATGCCAGGCGGCCACCAGGTCTCCAGTCGAGGCGTGTGCCAGAACCTCAGGAAATGGCCCAAGCTCCGTCTGGAATCTGTCAGGTTCCATCAGGCGCCTGGGGCGGAACCATCTGACCGGCTCCGCCTCCCTGCGGCGGGGTGCAGCGGTTTGAAAGTCGAGACGAAGGAGAGAGTGATCTGACCATGACAAGGGTTCAGTAACTATATCCCCTATATCAAGATCCCTCAACCACTGTCCAGAGACAAAAACCAGATCCAGCGTGTTTCCCCCTGTGTGGGTAGGGCCATGAATTAACTGGGTCAGGTCCATAGCTGTCATAGAAGCCATGAACTCCCGAGCCATCTCTGACGTCTCACCCACGGACGGCAGGTTGAAATCCCCCATAACCATAAGCTTAGGGGTATCAACCGCCACCGCGGCGATGACATTGAGTAGCTCGGGCAGGGCTGTTGCCACGTGGCAGGGAGCCAGGTACGTGATCAGCAAACCCATCTGAACCCCATGACCCCATTTCACAAAAAGGGATTCACAGCCGGCCGTCTGAGGAACAGTGGCCTCCCTCGGTCTCAGACCTTCTTTAATGATAACCGCTACCCCCCCGCCCCTCCCCTGTGACCTCGGCTGAGGAAAAATGTCTTCTCTTATAAAAAACTTTGCTATCCAATTTGCAGGCTGAGTAGATCTCTTTTTCCCAATAGGAGAGAAAACCTTTAAAAAAATGAGGAGGATTTTGAAGGAAAACTATGATCAAGTCTCCCTTGAGTAGAGCTCAGTTTAGTGACTTCATAGATTTAAGTCTCTTGCACACTCTTGTACATATTCACACTGGGATGTGCTCAAATGACCCCTCTCAAGCAGGAGTCACTAAGCTTTCCTCTCCAATACTTACTGTTGTTATTTCCTACCTAAATGGGGAGGGGTATTCATTTCCTTCTTGCTCTTCTGCAATGGAATGTGGATGTAGATCAAATGCCCTGTTTGAATGAGACAACTGTTTTGAGAAGAAGACATAAATTGTTTAATCCACAGATTAAGTTTAAGGAACTAATTAGGAGCTGAAGACAGAGGAAGAAAAGAAAAAAGATGTATCTGTATCATGTAGGATTTTTAACTCACAGCTAAAAGTCGGGCATAATCTATCTCCCCCCTACCCCTTCTTGCAGGTACAACAAATGTATGAAGAAACAGCTCAGATCGATTAATTAAAAGGACCTTAATTCATATGTATTTCCCACACCTTCTCTAAAGTTGAGATGTGATTCCTGCCTGGGAAGCCAATCAAGGTAAAAGAATACAATCAAGATGCAGGGGGCCTCCTTCCATTCTGAAAAGCTCTCCTGAAGTGTGAGTTGTTCATCTTCTGCTCTTAATAAGTTGCTTAGAATTTGAGTTTCTCAACATTTGATGAACTCTGCCTGCTTTTCTGAATGGAAAGTTTAGATTTGAATAATAATTATTGCGGTAAAAAAAATCTGAACTATTCTCTCCTCCTTCAGTATTTAAGTAATTTGCCCCTCTCTTCTTTTAGGATGGTAGGTTTTCTCCATTTAATCTATCATCTTGGTGACCTCCCATCCAAGTACTAATCACGGTGAACCTTACTTAACTTTTCAGGATTAGCCAAAGTCACTGGGTCATGCCACCTAATGTAAGATAGTAGCAATTTATTTTAATCCTGTACTGCACATTCTGAACATAGCTGAAATCTATGCTGTGGAGACTAGAAAATACTTTCCAAAACCCCCTAATCTTTTATCCATTCATTTGCATATCATTATTTATACACCTCCATAATGCAAGGGTTGAAAATTATTATGTCCTATTTCTCTCCCAAGGAAAAAGAAGAGATAAGCATGGTATTGTTTTGAAAATTTCTTGAAGGTTCGAAGGCCACTCAAAACAACTGAAATGCTTGTAGAAAAACTAATCCAGTAATGTATTTCTGCTAACGTCAGCACACTCAAAATTTGCCATCACTGAGAATTCAAAAATGGCTAAGGCAACCATTAAATTTGTGGGATCTGTGACATATTAAATGTGAGTTAATTAGTATGCATTATTAATAGCTTCAATATAAATGTAACAGCCAGATATTCTGAAAGAACTGAGGAAACCAGTATGATAGACAGTCAGTCCAGAGTAATATGGCGAGAGTCTTGAAATTTACATATAATCAATTTCAGTTGTGGATGTTGAAATATTCAGATGTTAGATATTACGTGTTTAATTAGTCTCAGGCTACACTGAGCTCAAAAAGCATATTCTATACTTGTGCAGAGAAATACTGTCTATATAGCATGCTAGTTAAAATGAAATTACCAGTTGGAATAGAAGTGAAAGTTATTTTTTTTATGTATTAATATAAACTGCTTTAATTAGCATCCCCAAATATACGAACTGTCACGATTAGCCTCCACTTTTTGTAATTTTCAGAATTTCATAATGCCATTCTTTGAAAAGTATACATTCAGGGATTTGGTGTACAAAAT
The DNA here is from genome assembly GCF_059756535.1 of Pantherophis guttatus. NCBI lineage: Eukaryota > Metazoa > Chordata > Lepidosauria > Squamata > Colubridae > Pantherophis > Pantherophis guttatus. The sequence continues at coordinate 165,407,895 of NC_142063.1, forward strand.
GTATACTGTATTTCAGGGCAACTAGCAATTGAAAAAAATATATAGGGAAAAGAACTGCAAGAAAAGGGATATATTAGAGCAAAATAAGCTAGTTATGCCATATTATTTCATAGAGTCTAAATATGGAATACACTACAGTTAATAAAAAGTTGAAAATCTTTGTCTAACAGTTATAGGTCCTCATTTCTTTAAAACCAAGCAGGCTGAGAACAGACAGTTAAATGTCCAACAATGATGTCCTTTAACAAGTAAAGGACATAAGAAGGTTCTACAGACTGCATTAAAAATATTCCATTTCCATTTGTTGCAAGGCAATTCCTTATACCTCTAGCAGACTTCTTTTTCTTTCTTTCTCATATTTCATCTGGAACCTGGAAGGTGTTTTTCCATCCAGAGGAACATTTCTTCAGGAGAACGAGCTCAGAGTGAAACATCTGAAGTATTAGGTCTAAGAACTAAGGCTTATTTTTGAGTTCTGCAGAGCTATTTTTAATATCATCCTTTTCACTGGTGTTGTGCTGCACAAATGAACACCTCTGTCAGGATCCCCTCTTTTCAGTAAAGTGGCAGCTTCAAATGTTTTGGCCCCAGGAGGCTGTTTTATATCTTTGGCAGAATGCCTTGTGTGAATATAATATGACCAAGGCTGTCAAAAAGGACTTGGGCTGTGTGATTTGAAAGACAATCCAAGATCTTTGTATTTGAAATATTTTTGTTATCAAGACTACCTTCAATTTTTTGACACCAAGTTTTTCCTGATTCTAAACCTCAGCTAAAAATGCAGGCTTTAATCAGAAAGCTGGTAGTTGTAAAATATGTTCACAGACCATTTTTTAATGTAAGAAATGATGCATTTCCACATGATATTAGAAATAATTTTAGATCTGTTATGACAATGTAATCAGTAATGCCATTAATTTGCCTATTTATTAGCTGGAGCCATTTAACTTATCAAGGGATCTTTTGGAGGTTACAGAGCCTGGAATTGTGTTGAATCTTGGAAAGTTTCAATCTTGGATCTAGCATCACATCTACCTTGTTTTGGAATATTAATTTCAGTGCAACAAGTAGTTGAACATTCACTTTCTCTTACATCATTACAGATTGATGCCTCACAAAAATTCTGGGCCAGCAACCCAATTTGGAAAATCCAATTCTAATCTATTATCTAACTACTTAATGCCCAACTATGTGAGTTTCAAGTTACTGATCGTCATCTCAAGGGAACAATCTGGTTTATTCTTGCAATCCATCTGCTATTAGTAATTATCCTCAAATCCATGATTCCATGTCCTCTAACTTCTTCTTTCTCAGTGGGCAACTTTCACAGCATACTTTAGCACTGGAAAGACTAATATATCAACAACCCTGATCTCTAGCATTGTTGAAATGATCATCTCATTGCTTTCTTCCCTAATCTTCTTTTTAATTTTTCTAGCACATATTTTAGATCTTATTTTTGTATTCTACCACTTTCACTAAGTAAAATAGGCCTTGCCTCACCTTCTAACCCAGATCACAGCAAAACTTTAGTACCATCATAGGCAAGGATTAACATTAAACCAAAACCTTCATCATGCATTTTGAACTCCATAATCTAACAATATTTTATATCAATCCAATGTAAAATATTCAGGACATTGTTCATAACTTCTCAGTCCTTTTGGCTAAGAAGGTGTTGCAATTTTCACATTTCAGATTGTTAATGTTTTGACCTCCAGTTTCATTTCCATCTGTCTTCTTATTTAATCCAGTCATTCTTACTATACAATCACTGCATAAATTAAACCACTGTGGGGTTAACATGCATCATTGTTTCACTCCCTTCATTAACCAAGTCAGTTCTTATAGAAGCCTCATGTTCATTTTAAAAATTCCTCAGAAGTAGAATAAAATCTTGGGACATGCCCACTAGCCATAATGCACTTCTCACTTTGGCACAATATCTAGTCTGTTTTGATAGCTGGTCAATTGTCCAGCTACCTGTCATTTTAATACTATAGAATTAAAGTAATGAATATTCCTGTAACCTTGATTATTACTGTATAAAGATATCTGTACCCAGACAACACACTGTTTAATTGAAGATGGAATTATTATATTGAAAAATAAAAAAATGTAATTTAAAAACAATTGTCCAGGGTCCCTCCATTTCTAGTAGAATCAATTTCTCAATACATTTTTTTATACCAAAAATGTTTTGTCACTCCATAATTCTATGAGCACATCCATACAGTTTTCTTGACAAAAAAGGCAGTTTCCCCCTTTTTTCTTAAAGATTTGATTTGAAAGTTCATTCTTCTAAGGTGGGTTGCTGTCTCATGCCTGCAGAGCTCCACACCCCTGTTGTGGATTACTCTAACTTAATCTTCTTTTTTGTATCATACTGGCCAAGGTGAGCCTACAAGAAGTTCTATCAGCATTGCTCCCTGAGTGTTTCCACTACATCAAAGTGACAATTCCTACAAAGATTACTTCTATAACTGGAGGCAAGCTGTAATTCATCTGTCAATGAAGTACCGATTTCTTCTGGCAAATTATTTTTGTTCTTTCATCAATATGGATTTGGAAAAATAATGTGGAAGCTTTTCTTTTTTCAGGAAGTGTTGGCAGGATATAATCATTAAGTTAACTCAGCTCAGAGGTCAAGTATTAGTCTGTTAAAGCTATTTCTAATTCATCTAAAAGGAAATAAGACTCACAACTAAGGTGATACAAAAACTTCAAAGGGTCAATTCTCAAAGTCCGTTGCTGCAAGTAAAGGGCACTTTCTCAAAATATTGGTGAAAACCTGTCTTATGGAGGCTCAGAAAAGAAGAACTAGGGGTGACATGATAACAGTATTCCAATATTTGAGGGGCTGCCACAAAGAAGAGGGGATCGAGTTATTCTCCAAAGCACCTAAAGGCAAGTCAAGAAATAATGGATGGAAACTAGACAAGGAGAAAAACAACCTAGAACTAAGGAGAAATTTCCTGACACTTAGAACATTTAAGCAATAGAATGACTTGCTTTCAGAAGTTGTGGGGCTTCATCACTGGAGGCTTTTAAAAAGAGACTGGACAGCCACTTGTCTGATAAGATATAGGGCTTCTTGCTTGACCAGGGAGTTGGACTAGAAGACCTCCAAGATCCCTTCCAACTCTATTATTCTGTTCTGTTCTACTTTGAGTACTGCCTCAAATCCTCTCTGTATTGCTTCACTGCTTTGCTTCCCTGTTAGAACCAATGGGAATCTGATTTCTGGATTCACATCACTTGCAGAAGAACCTGAAAACCCCTTGCAAGAGACATACTAAAATTGCCTCAATATTCACAAAAGAGATGCTTCACTAACATCAGAACCAATGCCATGTGCCCAGAGACTCAACAGCATCTGTTAATGACTTCTTGATCCTTTGATCTAGTTAATTAATTAATTAATTAATTAATTAATTAATTAATCCATATCGACATGCAAATTTCTCTCAGCTCTCCCATTCTACAGTTTTCCTTTTTCTTCTGCTTCTTCAGCTCCTCAGTTTCTTCCTCCATCCCTCCCTGGTTTTCTGTCATTTATTCGGTTCAGCTTAAGAAGCTGAATGTATCTGAGGGATCACATATTGGCATAGATTTAGATTTTGTTTGTCTTGCAGCACCACAATTTCAACTAAAAAGCAAGGCAAACACAACAAAGAAAACCAGCAAACAGGCAGTGCTGGGCAAGCCCGTTTCCTCCTACCATTTAGAGGAATAAATAATTTCAATTAAGGATAACCAAAAACTTTCCTGTTTGAAATGGAAATTGAAATCGGCATTACCTTTTTTTTTCTCCCTCTTGGTTTGAAAAAGGAATTACATAAAGCAAATATTATTCCATCAAATGTAGTTCTTATTTATTTTGTTGTATTGCAACATTTTGTTTGTTTTAATTACTCCACAGCTACTTTGTGTTCTAGCTAATACCCATGGGCTTTAAATCCTTTCCTGTGTTTTATCATTCTGCTATTATTTGTTTCGTATAATATTAACTAAACAATAGTACTTTTGTCATGCCTTTGTCATGCCTTCTTAAAATCGCTTTTCAACTATAGAGCAGTAGTGAGAGAGGCCATTATGACAAATACAAATCATTGGTCAGTGTCAGAGGTGGGTTTCAGCAGGTTCTGACCAGTTCTGGAGAACTGGTGGAAATTTTGAGTAGTTCAGAGAACCGGTAGTAAAAATTCTGACTGGCCCTGCCCCCATCTATTCTCTGCCTCTCAAGTCCCAGCTGATTGGGAGGAAATGGGGATTTTGCAGTAACTTTCCCCTGGATTGGGGAGGGAATGGAGATTTTACAATATCCTTCCCCTGCCACGCCCACAAAGCCATGCCCACCAAGCCATGCCATACCCACCAAGCCACACCCACAGAACCGGTAGTAAACAATTTTGAAACCCACCACTGGTCAGTGTAGATGTAAAAAAGTCTTGCTTCTCATTATCCTCCAGGTTCTATTAGTATACACAGATTGTTTTAATCCCGATATAAGTAAACAGGAAAGAAGATTCTTTTATTTATATGTACACTCAGCTGTGCAATGTGGCCAGGCTGAGCCCAAGGGAGGGGGTCAAACACATCAGTCATGAATCCCTTTGTGCCCACAAAAGATCAAAGTCCAGCCCAACTTGAATTCTTTCTACTCTTATCTCCTGCTAATTTCTCTTAGCCGTTAGTAGTTCAAATTCTTGTAGCGAGCTCAAGCTTACAATAAATCTTTATAACCATTTGAACTGTCTGGATCTCCTGATTGTCCTGGCATTTGACATTGGCCTTTTTCACCTTTTTTTTTAATTTTCCAAAATAAATAAGTCTATCTAAATCCACTGATGTGCAAATATTAGGGCATGGCTTTCTCATCCCCCTTCCCAACCCCCCCTCCCATTTTAGAACATTGGATGATGTTTTCAGGGAGTTACAATTCAAAGATTCTTAGAATCATAGAATTATAGTATGGGAAGGGATTTGGAGATCTTCTAGTCCAACGCCCCCCTCCCCTCTCATTTTTCATCCTGGACAAATGGTTATCCAATCTTTTCTTGAAAGCCCCCAGCGATAGAACACCCACTCCCCCCCCCAGTGCATATAATAAAATTCCCTGAAACTTCCCTTTTTTGGGAGGGAAGAGAAGAAGCAGAATTTCTGTAGATCAAAACTGGAACTAGAGGTAGAGCTAAAGTTACCAATCTTCAGTCATGAGGCAGAGTATGGTCTAGGATGGTCAGTTTGCAAGAGAACTAAAGGAGGACAACTGACACATCATTGTAATAATCAGCCTTTCATTTTATTTTTAAACATTGTTTAAATGCTCCATTCAAGCACTTTTCTTATCCAGAGAGCATTTTTATTTAAAATAAAAACTTTTAAGTACTCAAGTTAGATATTTTACTTATCCAAAATGGTATTTTATTTCTAAGTCTTGCTTTAGAACAGAAATTCTTTTCTTATACAAATCAGTATTTCCTTTTCAAAAACCTGTTTATGTGCTGGAGCTAATGCTTGTTTAAGGCAGTAGAAGAATTTTTTGGTCTGGGCTTAGGGAAGCACAGGTATTATAATTACAACCCTTCCAAGACTGAGTGGCTGTGGCTCCCGGCATCCCGATATAGTCAGTTGACTCCATCACTGACTATTGGGGGAGAGTCTTTGGCCCCCACAGAAGGGGCTCGCAATCTGGGAGTCCTCCTGGATAGGCAGCTGTTCTTGGAGGAACATCTGACAGCTGTAACCAGGGGGACCTTTTGTCAGGTTCGCCTGATTCGCCAGTTGTGGCACTTTCTTGATCGGGATTCCCTGTGCACAGTCACTCATGCCCTCGTCACCTCTCGCCTTGACTACTGCAACGCTCTCTACATGGGGCTCCCCTTGAAGAGCACCTGGAGGCTCCAACTGGTCCAGAATGCAGCAGCGCAGGTAGTGATGGGAGCAGCATGGCGCTCCATGTAACACCGCTCCTGCGCGAGCTGCACTGGCTCCCAGTGGTCTTCCGGGTGCGCTTCAAGGTGCTGGTTATCACCTTTAAAGTGCTCCATGGCATCGGGCCTAGCTATCTTTGAGACTGCCTGCTGCTACCAACGACCTCCTATCGTCCCGTGCGCTCCCACAGAGAGGGCCTCCTCAGGGTGCCATCAGCCAATCAATGCAGGCTGGTGACCCCCAGGGGGAGGGCCTTCTCTGTGGGGGCACCTACCCTCTGGAATCAGTTGCCCCCAGAGATAAGGAGAATCCAAGACCTTAGCGCCTTCCGCCGTGCCCTTAAAACCCACTTTTTCCAGCAAGCCGGGCTGGCTTAAGAAGAAATTTTAAATGTTTTAATTGGTTTGTATTTTTAATTTTGGGCCAAATTTATATATATTTTAATTGTTTTTAATATTTGTATTCCATGTTTTTTAATTCTGGCTGTACACCGCCCTGAGTCCTCAGGGAGAAGGGCGGTATATAAATTTTAAAAATAAATAAATAAATAAATAATGCTAAATGCTACTTTGGTCTCTGTTAATTTTCATTCACTTATACAGCATATGTATTTCTTTATGTGGTTGGAAAGAAGACAGCACAGAAAATATGGTTCTTAAGGCTTTGTTAAGTTGGAGCTACCTCTTTAGAACTTGCGAAACAGCATACATATGTGGGAGGAGGAAAGTATGCATGCGAGCATATCAGGGGTGGGTTCTACTTACCTTTAGTACCGGTTTGCAGTGGGGCTGCACGTGCGCGTGAGTGAAGCGATCATCTGCGCATGCAAAATGCATGCATTTTGATGACATCGGGGTCAGTGGGCGGAGCCTCCCGCTGGTTTTACTACCGGTTCTATAGAACCGGTGTGAACCGGGGGCAACCCACCACTGGAGCATATCTTCATGAATGAACATTTGCATTTCATGCAATGCATGGTGCACTTCACAAACTAAGTGCCTATTTTTGATCCTGAAATGTTGGTAAATGTATGATTCTGAATAAGATAGGATAGGATATAATAGAATAGAATAGAAAACAGAGTTGGAGGGGACCTTGGAAATCTTCAAGTCCAATCCCCTACTTAGGCAGGAAACCCTACACCATTTCAGACAAATGGTTTTGCAATATCTTCTTAAAAACCTAGTGTTGGAGCATTCACAACTTCTGGAGGCAAGTTGTTCAACTGATTAATTGCTCTAACTCTAAAAGGAAATTTATTCTTAGTTCTAGGTTGTTTCTTTCCTTGATTAGTTTCCATTCATTGCTTCTTGGCCTGCCTTCAGGTGCTTTGGAGAATAGCTTGACTCCCTCTTCGTTGTGGCAACTCCTGAGATATCAGAACGCTGCTATCATGTCACCCCTAGTCCTTCTTTTCATTTGCATGTCACTGGTCAAATAATAAATAGTAAAATAAATAATAAAAGTCATTTAGAATTTTAACATAGCAAATCTTAAACAAGGATTATACAAATATATCATCAAACCACATGCCATAAAATCCATTCATATCCTTGTTAAATGTATTATGGTCAATCTAGAGTTTTGCATTACAGGATTTGGTACTTTTTCAAGTCTGTCTTGGAATTTCATGAATATATGCAAACTAACACAAGTCCTTGCAGAAATGTTGCTCCTGAGATGTATAGATTTATACATTTCTCTTCAGTCTATCCTATACCTATTTCTCATTGTGAAAGATACAGAGAGAGAGATTATATAACCCTAACCCTAACCTTTCTGATCGATAAGCTCAGCATCTTATCCACTGAGTCACCACATCCCATATGTATGTATGTATGTATGTATGTATGTGTGTGTATATATATATATATATATATATATATATATATATATATATATATATATATATATTATATATATATATATGTACGTCTTTGGTTATTCGGGTTTTCTCCCGTGTAAAACCTGAATAACCAAAGACCTACATACAAACACCCGCGAAAACCTCAGAAAACAAATATATATGTACATACATACGTATACAGTATAGACATAGACACAGACATGTGTGTGTGTGTATAATTTTGGGATAGATAGATAGATAGATAGATAGATAGATAGATAGATAGATAGATAGATAGATAGATACTGTAGATAGATACTGTAGATAGATGATAGATAGATAGATAGATAGATAGATAGATAGATAGATAGATAGATAGATACTGTAGATAGATGATAGATAGATAGATAGATAGATAGATAGATAGATAGATAGATAGATAGATAGACAGACAGACAGATAGAATAAATCTAAAAATGCCCATATGCACGTCACATCGGATGTACTTCCAGTACAGGCCAAAGTGATTAAAATTCCATTTGACAAGTCTTTATCATTATTATTCATGATGCTCTGTCAAAGCTGCTTAATCATGTGTAGAACCTACAAAGGATTTCTTTCCCTTTCTCTTTTTAACAAACATGCTTTTGAAGGTAAACCTGCATAGCAAATAACTTATCTGATCGAAATAATTACAGACAGAAAATGGGGGGGGGAATCTAATCTAATCAGTCAGGATTTACTTCTTGCTGTCATTGTCCTCCAGCACCATATTATCAGAAACAGCTTTAAATAATTAAAGGTCTTCTAGTACAATTTCAGTGTCTTCTGATGATCTGCACAATAGTGCTGGTTTGTAATGATTTTCAGTACTAATAGTAATACCATGGGACAATCTTCTGATGAACCATCACTGGCAAAGAGAAAAGCTCAAGGCAAAAAAACTTAAGATAAGTTCTGGTGAATCAGACCAAGTATATTTATTCTAGTTTTCTATTCCCATGGTAGCCAACTAGATGCTTGTAGAAACCCAGAAGCCCAAAAGTACCCTCCCACTCATATTTCTCAGAAACTGAGAATGAGAAACACAGTCTCTAATATGGGACAAAAATATAGCTATTGTGACTTATAGCCATTATTTAAAATAGGATGGAATGGAATGGGATCCAATTCTAAAACTAAATCATCATGACAACATGAACACTGTCATTTATCAGATGAAAACAAGTCTACCTCTATAATGTCACTACAAAGAGTAACATCACACATATTCTCCTTGTTATTCTTGGGTTTGGCAGAGATGAGAGAACTTCATTTTCTTTACAAGTTAGTAAGAACATCAATTTCCCCCTTTGTTTGAACTAATATGAAGATTTAATAACTTCAATTTTATTAAATCTCCAAATGTTGGATCCTGTGGATTTTGCACAGCAAATAGATCAAGTAATGCATGTAAAATGGATATATTGGGTATGTATTTGCAATGTGTTTCTATCAGTGATAATGATGATGTATGTAATAATAAATTAATAATAAATTTGATTTAATAAATTATGTATGTAATAATAAAAAGAATTTCATTATGAAAAATAGGAAGAATGTATATTAAAGAAAATGAAGTTAAATTATTCATTAGTTCATTCATTTGATTTATAAAGCTGCCCATCTCATTTTTATATGACTCTATGCAGTTTGCAGTAGAATACACATAATCCATAAAATACACAATGCAAAAAAATAAAAACAAACACATAGCAGTCAGGTATTATCCAACCAATTTTCCATACAACCAGGATACAGGTTTATCCCATAAAGTAAAGTTTATCCCATGAAGTAAAGACACACCGGAGTATAAGACACACCTACCTTTTTTGGCAAGGAAAAGAAGAAAAAGAAATCTCCCTCTGCCTCTGAGCAATTTTGCCTTGTTGCAGCAAACAGCAAACAGCCTGCTTTACTTTCATTTTCGTTTTCAGCATAGCTTGATTAGCACAAGGAAAAAAAAATCTGCTCCAACAATTTACCTCTTTGCAGGAAGCAGCAGAGCCCTGCAAAAAAACAGCTAAGAGCAAATCAGCTGAGAGATGGGAGGCCGATCTAATCAATTTGTGCTAATAAGGCTGTGATGAAGCTGAAAGGAGCTGTTTTTTCTTGCTGTTTGCTTGCAAGGAGGTAACTGCTGCAAGGCAGAGGCCAAAGGGTGGGGCCAGTGGGTGGGTGGGGTTACATTTGGTGTATAAGACACACCTAAATTCTTATATTCCGAAAAATACAGTATGTCAAACTGAGGAAAGTTAAAATGACCAATGTGCCTATTCTCTAGCACCGTGATGGCAAACCTATGGCATGCGTGCCACAGGTGGCACGCAGAGCCATATCGGTGGGCACACGAGTGTTGCCCTACCTCAGCTGATTTTCGGGCCTTCCAGGCCCACTGAAAGGCTATTTCCGGCCTCTGGAGGGCCTCCGGGGTGGGAGGGCATTTTCGCCCTCATAAGGCTCCTAGAAAGGCTCTGGAGGCTGGGGACAGTGAAGAATGGGCCTTCCAGTCCCACCGGAAGTCAGCAAACAGGCCATTTCTGGCCACTGGAGGGCCTCCGGGGGGGGATGGGGAAGGCTGTTTTCACCCTCCCCAGGCTCCAAGTAAGCCTCTGGAGCCTGGGGAGGGCAAAAAACAGGCCTACTGGGCCCACCGTGCCATTGCGTGCCAAAAGCGGGGGGAGTGCAGGGATGTCACGCGTGCTTGTGCGGGGGGAGTGGGGTGCACTGAATTATGGGTGTGGGCACATGTGAGTGCGACCCCCCCTCCCCCCACTTTTGGCACACGATGGCAAAAAGGTTAGCCCTCACTGCTCTAGCATTTAATGACTTGCCCCCTTCTTCTTCTTTTTTTTTTTTAAAAAAAAAGAAAATTAAGAAATTAAAAATTTAAAATATTCATTGTTCATGCAGAAGCTTATTTAACCCCAATTCAGCTGTTAGAATCATGAGACCAATTCATAGATCAACTATTAAATATGAATATTAGTTTTATTTATTTATCAAATTATAAATCCTAAGGTTGCTCCAAAATCTAAAATGACATTGGCAAAGGCAAAATGTCACTAGCCTATTCCATGTTCAGAACCTTACTGGACATTTGAATATTACTCTGGTACTAGCAATAGGACAGCATCTTCAATGGCAGCTGAAAGCTCATTGCAGCCTGTGTAACACACTCAGTTCAGTCCCACATGTCCCCTTGTCACTTTCATCTTCAGCATCTGCTGATTGTGGTAATTAGCACACTCTAGTAAATCATAACTCTGTGTTCTGCCAACATAGATCTGAATATATGACAGAACAAAATCTAAATATTGTAGAGCTTATAACATTAAAGCAATACGGGGGGGGGGAGAACCAGTTAACTGTAATATTCAATACTATATGGTAATGGATGAAGGATGTCCCAACAGCCTCTTAGTTTTCCAGAAAATATTGTAAGTTATCCTGAATACAGGGTTCCTCAAAATGTTTGTATTGTCTATCCCTTCTTTAACCAAACACACAAACCAATACAGTATGTCCTTAGTTGGCTAGTTTCCTAAAACTAATATGTCAGCCATGATGTCAAATACCAATCAGGTCTTCAATATTTAATATTATAGATCACCAGTAAGATAGATGCTTAATACAGTAATTGACAATCAGAGACCAGAAAATAATTTTCCAATACCATCACAACTTTCAATGATCGTGAAATGAAAAATGCAGTTCAGAGAGCAAATTCATGCAGGCAACTGGAATATCATGTCTTCTAACTTTCTGTGTAATAAATTGTCCCTGCTAGGAACAATTGAAAGACAAGAACAAGAGTCCCCCATCCCCAAATCCCAATCAGGATGTGGAGTGGAGAGACAAGGAACCCACTCTCTCTGACAGCTAAATTAATTAGGGCCATTTCTTCACCAGGGCCAAGTCATGCCATATATTGTCAACCAACATCATTGTGCAGATATATCAGGAATGAAGACAGGCTTTATGTCACCATAACAGTGGTGGAGTGAGGCTGAAGATCACTGGTGACGAAATAACCTTAATCTGTCAGGAGGAGAGAAATTGGTAGACTTTAAGCAAGTCCTGTCCACAATCAGATCTTTTACAACGATGCCCAACTCTTTTGCAGCTAAGGGCCAGTCTTGTTAAATATATTGCTTCAGCCTTCAAAGGTGATAGGGGTCAGGATGAGAAAGCACATGAACGTTTAGTGTTTGTTTTGTTGCTACATTTCACGGGGCAATGGGGGGGTATTTTTCAATATAATGGCTCAATGTGTGCAATGTATGTGACATACTTTTGATTTGTGTAAAAATAATATTTTATACAATTTTGCTCTATGTATTGAGGGTTGATAGCCAAAAGCGGCTCTAGGTTCATGCCTTGAGATGCTGGACCCCCATTAAAATACCAGGACAGAAAGATTTAATTTACAATTTATTTGGAATGTTCCAACATAAAAAAGGTTTCTCTTTTACAAGCCAGAGAACCCAGAACATAGACTGACATTTCTTTTTATAGTCTGTCCAACAAAGATACTTCAAAATAAAAGTTGATTGGATTAGGAAAAGTCATCTGTCTACATCCATCATGAAAAATTAGACATCCAATGTAAGCATAAGAATTGAAATAAGCACTGAATTCTGAATAAAAGTAGAAGAAACATTTGCAAAGGGAAAAAAAAGAGTATTGGTAAAGATACATTCATAGCACTTTTCCCAGCACTGGGCTCAAATATTTGCTTTGTTTATTGAAGCAAGAAAACCAAAGTGTTTTATTTACAGTATATCAAAAACTTCATATTTCTAAAAGTTAAAGTTGTTGGGTTTTTTTTTTACTTCCTGAAGGCGACGGCTTATAGCAAATTACTGGCAATACATTTGAAAGGAAAAGAGAAATAAGACCAATTAAAATACAAGAAAAGCCATGTTAGTTAACTAGTGCAATAGAACTAGAAAAAACATATTGCAAGTATTACAAAGTCCATATTGTGTGGCCCTCAGGATGCTTAAGGGGCAGAATGTCTCATAGAGCTGGTGGCCATTGATGTCTACACTTCCTCTAATGACTTTTAATGACTCCAACCTTAAACTAGTCTTATCTAAGAAAAGTGAAAAGTTGAACTCTTGAAAAAAGTTGACTTCTTTTTCTGAGTATAATATTGTGTGTTGACCCAGGTTTTTATTCCTAGGTAAACCCCTTCTATTCTATATGAATAAATGAATCCCGTCATCTAATCCGGGTGGCGCAATGGTTAAAATGCAGTATTGAAGGCACATTGTCCCACAGCCAGGATTTGATCCTGACAGGGCTCAAGGTCGACTCAGCCTTCCATCCTTCCAAAGTTGGTAAAATGAGGAGCCAGGTTGTCCAAGGCATTATTCCGATGTTGTAAACCACCCAGAGAATGCTGTAAAGCACTATGGAGTGGTATATAAGTCTAAGTGCTATTGCTTACTTATGTAGCAATTTCTATGACTTGATTTGCTCTGTGGTATTACTTGGTTGATGTTTGCTCATTTCAGAAGCTAAGCAGGGTTGGGCCTGGTTAGTCCTTGAACTGGAAATGCTCTGGGAATGCTAAGACTGTCAGCTAAAGGGAAAAATCGGTGACCAATTGTTTGGCAGGTTTCAGTTCTCGGGAGTCAACCTGGGAGTGTTTTTACCTTTTATTGCATGATTTCAGCTGTACACTGCCCTAATTCTTTGTGACTATGGTGCTATGGAAATATGGCTAGCTAGCTAGAAGCAAGCAAGCAGGTAGGTAGGTAGGTAGGCAGGCAGGCAGCCAAGGAAATAAATAAAGATCTAGAGATTCCTTTCTCTGGGAGAAAAGAACTTTACTTAACTTTATTTACTGTATCTGGATATAGAAAAAGTAAATGTACTCCTCCTTAAGCAGACATTGTAAGAAGAGAGCCATGTTAAGCTATGTTGGCAAAAAAAAAAAAAAAGGAAGGAATTTGGGAGCATTTTTTCCAAACTAACACTTGTTGTTAAAAGATGTAAATTTTCATGATGTGCATCTGCATCTGTTGAAGATAGCTATGGCTCGTGAAAGTTTATGGGTTTTTTTAATAAAATGAGTTGGTAGGAAAGGATACTACCAGATTCCTCCTGGTTTTCCACTTGAGCAGAAGAATCTGGAAGAAAGGGAATGGCATTTACAAAAACAGTTGACCTGATCATGGATATACAGTATTAAATGACTTATTCTTATTGGAGTGCTAAATCAAAGAGAGTGATATATGTCACAGTTACTGAAATACAGTACTTTTAAAACCAGCTGCCTTTTAAAAGCAAGATAAAAACGTACCAGCTGCCTGACTCAAAAACAGTTGCTGAATACAGCTAACATTCTGCTACAGGCAAACAGTGGCTGGAGCTGCTTAGCACCTTAATGTGAGTGAGAAATCAAATCAACTCACTTATCCTGCTATATGTTTGGAGCTTAGAGGAGCTGGGTTTCAAACCATTGGCTAGAAAGCCCATGATAAACTGAGTTAATTGCCTCTGTCCATCTTTACCTTGTCATGTATTTGCTGAAATAATGGCAGTTTTCAGAGTAGGAAATAGATTCATCTTGTAGCCCCAAGCAGAAAATGTCTGAGTACAGCTGGCTTCTTGAGTTCATAGAGCCGTGGTGGCGCAGTGGTTAGAAATGCAGTACTGCAAGCTACTTCTGCTGATCACCAGCTGCCAGCAGTTTGGCAGATCGAATCTCACCAGGCTCAAGGTTGACTCAGCTTTCCATCCTTCCGAGGTTGGTAAAATGAGGGCCCAGATTGTTGGGGACAATATGCTGACTCTGTAAACTGCTTAGAGAGGGCTGTAAAAGCACTATGAAGCGGTATATAAGTCTAAATGCTATTGCTATTGCTATAGGTTGTTCATTATTGGTGACAAAATGCATTGAAGGACACACTTGCTTTAAAAGGGTTAATAGGTGCCATGGGATGAGGTGGCATTTTGTAAAATGTTGGATATTTTCTCTAATAATCTTGAATGAAAGACATACAAATCTGGAAATAGCATTGAAGTTTAACAACATGGGTTCACCTCTTATCTTACTGGTGTAGACTATAAAGAGTAAATACTCATGAAGTATAGTGTAATCATATAATACAATTTACCTTGGTTTCTCAAAAATGAAAACTGCCAACTTAAATGGGATTTATTGGGCACAAATTTCACTAGTACTGCTAGGGAATTGGGGTTTAGTTCTGTGCCTTATGCCATTGGAATACATTTATACCACTGATATTTTCAACAAAGATATGTGTGTTATCTTTTTCAAACTAGCAGGTGGTATTTTTCATCCACTCTTCTTTTGTTGTTGTTGTTGTTGTCTTCACCAAATTGTGGGCAAACATTGGCGAAACTGGGGAGGAATTATTCTGAATTTTTCCAGACGATTTCTCTAGCTTTCTCCAAGTCCAGATATTGTACAGAAAACAAAAACACATGGATAGTAATGTTATGATTTCTTCCCTTGAGATTTTAATCCTAAAGCCAGGAATGCTAAAGATCACTGAAGAAATTAATATATTGTGAAAGATAGGATATCCACATAGACATATCCACACAGCCACATAAACACTCCACCCTCCAAAATTCTCCAAAATTCTTTAACATTCTCTTTTCCATTGAAAGAGCTAAACCCAGAATTATCCCCCCCCCGCCACACACACACTAGTCCACAAAGCTGAAAATGTTGGGGTTTCAAAGCCTTGGGAAAGATGAACACAGAGGGGTCAGATAAATGCAGAATAATTTCTGAACTTTGCACTAGCAGCTACTAGGATTGTGCAAAGCTATGAAGTGGGAGCTCACTTGGATGATGCTTTGAATGAGGAACCACTTTGAAGCTGCTTCACAAAATGACCCGACCTCCTGCTTCTCAAAAGTAAAGCCGAACTGATATGAGCTCTCTCCCCAGAGAAATGCACAGTGCCATTCTCTACTTCACTAAAGTACAGGCAGTTGCCAAGTCATGATCTAGTAGGCTTAACTAATCTGAGGGTCAAGCATTTTCTTTTCCAAATAAATTCTTTTTGGAACTTTCAGTGGAGACCAGGCTAAAGCAAGGGCGGAAAGTTTCTTTCCCACCACATTAGGATTCTGATAAAAATAAATATGGGGCAGGAAAAAAAATCATACTCTCAGCCACAAATATAATTTTGACTGCAGAGATCTGCTTGGAGTGGTATTGAAGTGATTACATACCGCTAAATCATTTACAACTGAAGAAACTCACCATGAGTGATATGATACAAGAACTAATTTCTATATTTTTGTGTGTCCTACCTCTTGTGTTTTCATGCTTTTTTGTTTTTGTTCCCATCGTGTATAATTTACACTGCTATTCCTCTATCCTCATTGAATGCTAAGTTCCCCTCCGCTGTCATACAGTATTTATGTATATCAGGTGTTTGAAATCTATAATAGCAGCTTTCATATACCAAAATGACAACATTTAGAGGTCTTTGTCTGTTCACACATTTCTGACAGATCCATTACTAGTTCATTAGCCTTCCGTAGCAAGAGGCATTTGATAAACAAATGGAAATAACACTGTTTTAAAAGCTACTAAGCTAAATATGGTACTTCTTCCACTCCACTTGCTAATTACATGAAATGTTGTGCTTACTTACATACTAAAATTGGTGCTTATTTGTTCCTTCCATGGTAGAAGTCACACATTAGATCTGTTTTGGGGTTTTTTGGTCCCAGGCCAGTGGAAAAATAATATGAAAGAGGAGCATATTACTATCAAACCTTTATTATGGCTAGATTACTCTGATTGCTTTTGGTTTACCAGTGCCACCCTTGCCCACAGGGAGGTAGAACCTATTAAATCTGTCCATCTGAGGCATTTAATGGTCCTGAAAGGGGTTCTGAGAATGTTTGTTTTGCCTGACGACCTGATTAGCTATAGGGTGAACAGAGGGACTGACACACAATGATACAACGATTCTTCTTCTTTTCCCATGGCCTGTACTAATCTGTGTTGGTGGTGTGAAAGATGTTGAGCCCAAAGCCCCAATGTTTGGGGATTCCTCAGGTTTCCTGTTATTATCCCTCCTGTTTATCATCTACATGAAGCATCCATCAGTATCATATTTTTTATATTCACTTATATACCTAAATCCAGTGGTGGGATTCGGCCAGTTCACACTACTTCGGGAGAACCGGTTGTTAACTTTCTGATCAGTTTGTTGAACTGGTTGTTGGAAGAAATCATTAGGGCAGAGAACCGGTTGTTAAATTATTTGAATCCCACCACTGCCTAAATCCCTGATTGATTAAGCAACGCTGTAAAGGTTTTGTTCCAGTACAGGGAAGGTACTGGGGCCAAGGGCCTTGGTAGTACAGTGGTCTAAAGCACCCTGTTATTAAGAACAGCTGCCTGCAATTGCAGGTTCGAATCTCGCCAAGGCTCAAGATTGACTCAGCCTTCCATCCTTTCTAAGGTAGGTAAATTGAGGACCCAGTTGTGGGGGCAATAAGCTGACTTTGTATAAATATACAAAAGAATGAAGGTTATTGCTTAGCACATTGTAAGCCGCCCTGAGTCTCTGGAGAAGGGCGGCATATAAATCAAATTAAAATAAATAAAAAAATAAAATAAAGATGGGGAGGAACAGATTCAGGCTGAATCCTAACAAGACCAAGTGGCTGTGTTTGTTTAGACTTCTTATTATGGGGAACTTCCCTTTTTTGGGGGGAGGGGGGGTACCAAATGGGGTTATACTCTCCTTCTCTGGATGCTGTTCAGTTTGAACATCCTTGTGAAGTCTCAGCTGTTTGAGGAGGAAATAGCAACAGTGGTCAGGAACACCTTTCCAAAGTTTCAGCTTAGTTGTGTCTAGTCCTGAATCAATAGCCTTTCCTATTGTCATTAATCCTTTGGTCACTACATGGGTAGATAATTGAATTCATTTATATAGGGTTCCTTTTGAAGACACTCTGTAGCTATAGCTGATCAGGTCTCATCCCCATCTAATTTTCTTGTCAGCAATAGGGAAGATTATTTTTTTCCCAGCTTCCCAGTATAACCTAGAGGATTTTGGACTTCCTAGACTTTGGACTCCCTAGAACTTTCCACACAGGGAATAGCTAGGCACAGCTCTGCTTAGCTTCTGGGGTCAAAAAGAACTCATCTGTGTAAAGTTATGTGGAAATGATCTTGGGAGATTGGGCCACGAGATGCTACCTAGGAAATGGTCAGACAAGAGACAGCATAGCCTATGCTTGGATTGTAGATGGGGCAAGAGGCTCAGAAAGGACTCTCCCTAGTTTCATTGTTTGTAAAGGAGAGAAATGAGAGAAATACTTTCATACTTGCCCAAATTTTCTTAATGTAGCTTCACAATAAAGTAGAATTAGCTTACCTGGCCATATTTCCTGTCTGGTCTACCTGATAAGGTTGAAAGTCAGGTGCCTCCAGCTGATGAAACAACCTTTGTATACTCTCTCATATTTCTTTCTAAATCCAATTGTTTTTCAAAAGTAGAAGCTACTACTTTCTTAAGATTTTGCTGAATTTGCTACATAATTTTCTGGGGTATGATACAAAACAGAATTTACATATTCATTCTTTCATAAGAAGAGATAATTTCACACATTTCTTGTTCTGGCAACAGCATTTCTCTTTGTATCTGTTTCTTTCTCCTCCTGTTAGTGTCCTTCATCTGGTTGAGATGAAGGTTTCCTGATTAGGAAAAGGACTATCCTCCTGCCCCAACTAACTGAGATAGCCTGGAATGACGTGGTAGAACTTCCTTGGATATCATGGTATGGATGTCAGTGCTTTTCCCTTCATACTGAATGAACAAAAAAATGCAAGGGAGTTTAAGCCTAGTAACAGGTAGTTATTTTTCAGAAAACCCAGACACCTGAGGTACATTACAAGATAACACTCCCCAGACCAGAAGCTAGCACCAAAAATATCCAGTTGAAATAGTATTTAGTATACTAAGAACACAACAGCAAAGAGATTAACAGATTAACAGAGTTGGAAGGGACCTTATAGGTCATTTAGTCCAACCCAACTCCCATCCCCCACTCAAGCAGGAGACCCTACACCATTTCTGACAAATGGCAGTCCAATCTTTTCTTGAAAGTCTCAATTATTAAGCTCCCACAACTTCTGAAGGCAAGTTGTTCCATTGGTTGATTGTTCTCACTGTCAGAAAGTTCTTCCTCATTGCTAGGTTGAATCTCTCCTTGGTCAGTTTCCATCCATTATTCCTTTTCTGGCCTTCAGGTGCTTTGGAAAAGAGCTTGACCCCCTCCTCTCTGTGGCAGCCCCTCAAGGATTGGAAGATGGCTATCATGTGTCCCTTGATCCTTCTCTTCACTAGACTAGCCATGCCCAGTTCATGTAACTGTTCTTCATATGTTTTAGTCTCCAGTCCCCTAATCATCCTGGTTGCTCTCCTCTGCACTTTTTCTAGAGTCTCAACATCTTTTTTATAGTGTGGTGACCAAAACTGGATGCAATACTCTAGATGTGGTCTTACTAGAGCTTTATAGAGTGGTATTAGTAAACAAAAGGTTAGTGGTTAAGATAAACTAAAATAGAGATGGAATCTCATGGGGAAACAGCTGTAAAAGAGCTCAGGGAAAGCTTTGCACACATCCAAAATAAAATAAGATACTTAATATGATTTATTCCTGCACCTAGAAATCTACTTGTCTACTTCCTGAATCTTGCAATCAGTCCATTCTGAAATGGATAGTTGCTCTTTGTTTAGAAAGATTCAGGCAGAAATGCCTAACAAGCTCCTTCCTTGCTAGTTAAAGTGATGGTGAAAGGGTACAATTTCATTGATCAAGGAAGTTAGTCAACATCCTTCTGGGTTACCCTACTACTGGGAGAGTGGGGCATATCCTGTTTTGCATGTGATCTGCTCTAACAGGTACTCTGAAGCTTGTCTAACTAACAATAGCACATAGACATATATACCACTTTACAGTGCTTTACAGCCCTCTCTAAGCAGTTTACAGAGTCAGCATATTTCCCCCAACAATCTGGGTCCTCATTTCACCAACCTCAGAAGGATGGAAGGCTGAGTCAACCTTGAGCCAGTGAGACCTGAACTGCTGAACTGCTGCAGTTCAGCAGAAGTAGCCTGCAGAAGTAGCCTGCAGTACTACATTCTAACCACTGTGCCACCACAGTTTGTTACATCCTTAAATTGTGAGTAAATAAGAACCAACTGCCATGATTGCTACCTCATCAAGTATCTTACCCTCTGGATATTGTTGAACTATGTTTCCCAGTATCTTTTACCAGTTGCCTTCTGGGTGGATCTATTTGTAATTCAGAATCTCTGGTGGACAACTAGTCACCCTTATTTTATTGCCATGATAGTGCTGTTATTAGCTGGATTGAAATTAGTTTTGGGAAGTGAATATCGGTTACTTATAATTACTTTTGATCAATATAACAGGTATCTATAAATGA
The DNA here is from genome assembly GCF_059756535.1 of Pantherophis guttatus. NCBI lineage: Eukaryota > Metazoa > Chordata > Lepidosauria > Squamata > Colubridae > Pantherophis > Pantherophis guttatus. The sequence continues at coordinate 165,428,186 of NC_142063.1, forward strand.
TAAAATAATGTTTAAATCAAAAAGTCTTAAAAGAGAAATAGGATTTGACTAAACACTAAGCTAAACGTTATCCATTTTTGGTTTCCATAATATAGATAAGTTCCCATCTCAGAACATTGTCAAATAACTTCAAATAATTTTATTATATTTATGCTCATATAAAGGTGAGGCTAAGCAAGATATTTTTAAAACTGAACTTTGTTTTGTTATTTATCTTAAATCCTATGACAATTTTTTAAAATCTTTACATAGTAACTAGAGATTACTTTTTAAAAGATGTCCAAACAAAATGACAGGGAGATACCAAAGTATAACTCTTTCAATATTTTCCCTTTAATCTTGTTGTTTTTCCACTTTCAAACACATATTTGCATAGAATGTTATAGCAAGATCCTTGCTTGCTTTATTGATTTTTAACTCTAGGTATCCTCTCTATTCATTATGTCACATGTCTCTGAAAATCTTTCAGCTTCTCCAAAAGTTTCTCCTCCTAATTGTACTTTCAGAAGTCTTTCTTTCCCTTGTATGCATATATAGTTTATATGTGTATGTTTGTGAGTGAGTGAAAGAGGGAGAGAAGTGGTATTGTGGGGGGAGGACGGGATAGAGGCTGCTCTTGCTTATTACTGTCCTCAGAACTTGAATATAGATGATATTTATTTGGAACAGAGAGGCTTTCCTTGGGTAATTATAGTTTAGGGAATAGAGAGTAGTTAACCTGACAGATTGAAGTCTATCCATTTTAAGCCAAGGTGGCCATCTCTTTCTCCCTTATGGTAGACTCTCTGTTAACAATACTAGAAAGCAGAGACAGAAACAAAAGTAATAGCAGAACTACAAGTCTTTTATCTGGGATAATCCTCTGACACAGGATTTAGTAATGGTTTTCCATGCAATAGAAATATCATGAAATCTCCTAAAGTCTCTTCCCAAAAGATTAAAAGGTATAAGAAGATGCCTCGAAGCTGAAGATGGCTCACATTTTATAAAGATGCCCTCTAAGATACCAATTATATGCATAGATATGCCTACTTTCAGACCTTGCAAAATAAATACAACAAAGGACCAATTACATTTAATTCAAATCCATCTAAATTCATTTCTGGCTACCAAGCTCCTATTGTTACATTATAAGTACTAACATTTTCAAATAAACATACATATATGACTGACAACATTTCTATTTCCTCAGCAAAAACTAAAGACTTTTTTTGCAATTGCAATTGTCTCTATATCTTGAGAATGTTATCTGGGATGAGTTTGATCCTATGACCCCTGAGGATGTGGACAGGATTCTGGGCAGATTGAACACGACCACTTGTTTATTGGACCCGTGTCCTTCCTGGTTAGTACTGGCTTCCCGGGAAGTGACACGAGGCTGGCTCCAGGGGATTATAAATGCTTCATTGGGTGAGGATGACTTTCCCGCTGCCTTGAAAGAGGCTGTGGTGAGGCCTCTCCTCAAGAAGCCTTCCCTGGACCCGGCAATGTTGGTAAACTATTGTACGGTCTCCAACCTTCACTTCGTAGCGAAGGTTGTTGAGAGTGTGGTTGCGCAACAGCTCCCCCAGCACCTGGATGAAACGAGGTATCTAGATCCGTTCCAGTCGGGCTTCAAGCCCGGGTACAGCATGGAAACGGCATTGGTCGCATTGGTAGATGCTCTCTGGAGGGCTTGGGACAGGGGATGCTCCTCTATCCTGGTCCTGTTAGATCTCTCAGCAGCTTTTGATACCATCAACCATGGTATCATGCTGCACCAATTGGAAGAGTTGGGGGTGAGAGGCACTGCGTTGCAGTGGTTCTCCTCCTTTCTCTCTGACCGGTTGCAGTCTGTGTTGACAGGGGGGCAGAAGTCAACCCCGAGGCCCCTCATATGCAGGGTGCCGCAAGGGTCAGTCCTCTTGCCCCTCCTGTTCAACATTTATGTGAAGCCGCTGGGCGAGATCATCCGTGGTTTTGGGGTGAAGTACCACCAGTATGCTGATGACACCCAGCTGTACATCTCCACCCCAGACCACCCCAACGATGCCCTTGAAGTGATGTCCCGGTGCCTGGAGGCCGTGCGGATCTGGATGGGGAGGAATAGGCTCAGGCTCAACCCATCCAAGACCGAGTGGCTGTGGTTTCCGACGTCCCGATATAGTCAGTTGGTGCCATCACTGACTATTGGGGGCGAATCATTGGCCCCCACGGAGAGGGCACGCAACTTGGGCGTCCTCCTGGATTCACGGCTGTCTTTAGAAGAGCACTTGACTGCCGCGACTGGGAGGATTTTTCATCAGGTTCGCCTGATTCGCCAGTTGCGTCCCTTTCTGGATCAGGACTCGTTACGCATGGTCACTCATGCCCTTGTCACCTCCCGCCTGGACTATTGCAATGCTCTCTACATGGGGTTCCCCTTGAGGAACACCTGGAGGCTCCAACTGGCACAGAGTGCGGCCACGCGGGTGGTAATGGGAGCGACATGGCATTCCCACGTAACACCCCTCCTGCACGAGCTGCACTGGCTCCCAGTAGTCTTCCAGGTGCGCTTCAAGGTTTTGGTCACCACCTTTAAAGCACTCCATGGCTCAGGACCTGGGTACTTGCGGGACCGCCTACTACCACCAATAGCCTCCCACCAGCCGGTATGCTCCCATAGAGAAGGGCTCCTCCAGGTGCCGTCGGCCAAACAATGCCGACTGGCAGCCCCCATGGGGAGAGCCTTCTCTGTGGGGGCACCTACTATCTGGAACGAGCTTCTCCCGGAGATATGGAGGATCCGCCGCGCTCTAAAGACCTTATTATTTCACCAGGTGGGCCTGGCCTAATTTTCTCCCTCTTTTATAAAAGATTTTTAATTTTTTAATATCTTTTAATATTTTATATATTCAAATTTTAAAATTGGTTTTAAATAGTTCGGGGTTTTAATTTGTCTGGGCCAAAACTATTTAATTTGATTTTAATTCTACTTTTAAATTTTGTATGTATGTGTTTTATTGTTTGGCTGTGCACCGCCCTGAGTCCTTCAGGAGTAGGGCGGTATAGAAAAAAAATAAAATCAAATAAATAAATAAATAAATATATAAGTATGTATACTGAGTTAGAATAGTCCTTCTATTTAGTATCAAAAAGCAGTGCCTTTCAGAAATTGATTTATTTAATCAATGCCAAGATACTGAACTTGTCAATCAGCAATCAATCAGTCAATCAGTCAGTCGGCAGTTCGGTGATTCAAATCCCTATTACAGGTCTCCTGCATGAGCAGGGGGTTGGACCAGATGACCTCCAAGGTCCCTTCCAACTCTGTTACTGTTACTGTTTGCCTTTTGTTCAGTACTTAAATGTAAACCGAGTAAAACTGGGGCATTCTACATATAAAATTAGGAAAGATTCTGATATGGTCTGAATCAGAGGTGGTATTCAGCAGGTTCTGACCAGTTCTGGAAAACCGGTAGTAGAAATTTTGAGTAGTTTGGAGAACTGGTAAATACCACCTCTGACTGGCCCCGCCCCCATCTATTCTCTGCCTCCTGAGTCCCAGCTGATCAGGAGAAAATGGGGATTTTGCAGTAACCTTCCCCTGGAGTGGGGAGGGAATGGAGATTTTACTGTATCCTTCCCCTGGAGTGGGGTGGGAATGGAGATTTTACAGTATTCCTCCCCTGTCGTGCCCACAAGCCATGCCGACCAAACCAAGCCAAGCCCACCAAGCCATGCCCACAGAACCGGTAGTAAAAAAAATTTGAATCCCACCACTGGTCTGAATGACTATCCATTTCCCTCCCTCCCACTCTCTTTCCCCTCTAAAGGTAAAGGTAACCTTGTCCAGTTGTAACTGACTCTAGGGGGCAGTACTTATCTATATTTCTTAACCAAGGGAGGCAGCATTGTCCGATGACATTTCCCTGGTCATGTGACCAGTATGACTATAACTGACCTGTCACACAGCACTGGGGTCTCGAACCTGGGCTGTCAGCTTCCCGTCTGACAAGCTTAGTATCTTTAACTGCTGACCCATCACACCCCACCCCACTGTATATTTATTGAAATCTTTGCATGGGACTTTTTCAAGACCTTCCAACCCTGCTCAGCAAATGAATGAAAGTTCTATGGAGCTTTTTTAGCGTATCATAAAATTTCATATCACTATATTTCTATATAACATTGTTTCCATATTTTACTGATGACATCTTTCTCCATGAGAAGTTAAAGGCATTGCTCCATTATTGAGGGGGGGGGGCGTGTGGGGGGAAGAAACTTAGGTCTGAACAATGACATTTAGATAACATTATAAAATAAAACTAAGCTACAACCTACCTGGTTCATGAATTTTAAAATGTAGCCTTTTGCAAGAAACAGAGATAGAGCTTTATATGCTCTCATATACCATATAACCTGATGAAGACCACTTCCAGATGGTTATTTCAGAAGAAAACTAATCTAAAAAAGGGAAGTTGAAGTCTCCTAAAGACAGAGGAGATAAAATTCAAAGAGCTGTCAGTTGAGCTGCTTTCAACTTAAAGATGGACAACAAAAGAGTGACAAAAGAACAAAGGAAGAAAAATAAAATTAAGAGAGAGGAAGGCTCTGAGGCAGAAACGTAATAATAAAAAAAGGATGTTGGAAAGGGAATAAGGAGATAATAGCATGCTCTGATCATGAGAACTAATAGGACTCTCATAACTGAGAGAACAAATTTAATCCAGCTGATCAACAACTTTGGGTCCGTTGGTTATAAATTGCCAATCCTATATTCTTCTATTCGGTGATGGAAGTTATAGTCCAGTAATAACTGGAATTTAAACCTTTCAGAGATTGGTCTAAAAGAAGGAGGGAACATCTGAGGCCATTTATGTAGTCCACCCTTTTCCCCCTCTCTTGCTAAATCTAATTCTATATTTCCTGACATTTTCAGACGGAAAGCAAGCGAAAACTGTAATGAATGCCCCCAAATAATATTTATTCCAAACCTTCTAGTCCTCTCAAGCAAAGTTACCCATTAGGCTACACAAAAAAGTATTTTGCAAATCACTTTGCCGAGTTACTGTGGTACAATTATGCAAAAGACCTCCTCCAGTGTAAATGGGGTTCTCTGCAGAATAGGAGCAGATGGACTTTTACACTGGAAGAGATGCTTAGCACTATAGCCTTTCAGAAGAAGTGATTGGCAGACAAGGCCCTTAGGAGTATGTAGATAGTGAGCACAGAGGTAGAGGTAAGAAAAATAATAAGTAGCCACCAGAGAAACTTCCAAAGGAGGAACACAACAAAAGTCAATTTTTCATAACAAAAATGAGATAGGAAGATAAAGAGAAATCAAAGTTCTGGGAATATAAGGATGTTCTTGTTATTCTAAATGCAGAAGAGTCAACAACAGAAATACAAAGAAGTCCTTGAAAGGATCTGCACTGAACTGGTTCCTCGCAGTCCAGAGGTCCTTGTTAGGGTACAATTTGCAGCTTTGAGTAGCATGAATTCTTTCTTAACTTCTTTATGCAAGAACTGCAAGTAGTATTTGTTATAAAATTCTAGTTTTTTTAGTACAGTGTGTTGTTGTTCAGTCGCTAAGTCGTATCTTTGCGACCCCATGGACCATAACATGCCGTGCTCCCCTTTCCTCCACTGTCTCTATTTCAGCCCAATAACAGTCCTTAATAGATATAATCTGCAGTAAAAGCAGGGAAGTTCAAATGCACGGTTTCAAGAATTTCAAAGCTCTAGTGTTTTAAGTCACTAGATGCCTGCTGCCTCATCTCATCACATTGACATAACAAATAAAGTGAAATAAATATAGTCTGATCAATGCACCACTTAGCTCCCCCCAGAGCACCCCCAATCAAATTGTAAAAACTGGGCAACAACATCATGAAAATTGAAAATGTGGTTGTCTACATTTTTTAGTTTAGTTTTTATTTTATTTTTTTTTCATTCCATAAAGGTAAGAATAATACCGATTCATAGATTTGCTCCAACCAGTTTCTCATAATCAGTTCTGCTGGAATTGCCAATTCGATCAAATTTAGCTGTTCAAATCAGTTTGGAAATTCTCATTAATTCAGTACTTCAGTTTGAAAAAGTGTAGTATTTGTTCAGAAGACCTTAAAAATTACAAATCAAACTGTTCCATTATTTTTCCCATTTGTTCCTCTGATTGACAAAAATGACTTGCTCTAGAGATTAAAATAAGACAAAACTTTCAGCCATACAGTAGGGCTATGTGATTCTTAGATGTGATGCCCAGTGTAAACAGCAGCAGTGTGACACAAATTAAGAGCTAATATTGCTACTTTATAACAAATCCTTCTTTAAAAAAAGTTTAGACGCTTAAACAACCTATCATTATACAGCTTACTCTCTCTCTCCATAAGGAAAACAAATTGAGAAGACTGGTAGTCATATTTTCATTAGTGCTACAATCTTTTATATGTCCTCAGGAGCTATGCAAAATCTTACATACGAAATATATTTTCATGACATGGTTACACTGATGCTTTGCCTGTTTTTAATGGTTGCATATACACTATATACGCTATATACACTATAAATATAGTTACTATGCAGCTATGTTTAACCAAGCATGGGCTTTTTCTCCCATAGTTGTGATTCCAATCTGTTGCTATCTTAACAAGCAAAGGTGTAGAGCAGGCTTGATCAAACTGTTCTATATTTATTTTTCTCTCACAACCTGCTTGTTAATAGCACAATATCAGTTAATAATGAAAATGTCAACAGCTTGCCTTAACTGCTAATTTATGGTAGGGCCAAGGAGAGAAATTGGGAAAACTTCTGTTTCCTTTAGAGATGACTTTTTAAAAAAATGCACATCTAATGTCAATGAGCTTTATTTTTTTATTTATGTCATGAACTGATGTAACAGTGATAAATGAGGCCTACTCTTAAGGAGTCTATCCTTCTGAGAAGAGTTTCAGACAGTTTTATCTGGGGGTGTTAAAGAATCAGTACATTGTGTGTTCCCTTTCCTTTCCCACAATTATTTATACATTTCCCATGTCCTTCCCCCCCGCCCTTTCTGGAGCAGAATTCTCCATTATATTTAGGTTTGACCCAAATCACAGTATAGGTTCTTCTGTATCTTTTGAAAGGGGGAAAAATCCTTCCTGGACGAGGGCCATTAGTGTTGAGCTGATGTTAGTGAAAGAATAACCTTCTCACAATCTCTTCTGTATGAGAATTGATGAACTTGACTTTCAGTTACAATTCTAGCCCTTTTCTGTTAGGCTTTACTCCACTAGTAGGGCTCAAAGACAAGTGAAGCAGAGAAGATTATATTTTTGAGCACTTAAAAATGTATTTGCTTATTTCTTTCTTTTTATAAACACCCCTCCCCTCCCCCATTTCTTTCTTTCCATTTCTGAAAGAGCAGGAGGCTGTTCCAGCTCCAAAATGAATTGGAGAAAAGAAAACAAAAACCTTTCTTCACACTTCTGAACAATAAGATTTAGTGCAGCACTCTCCCAAATACATGATTGTTGAAACATTTTTCCACTGCATTCAGAGACCTAAATGTGATGATGATAGTGGTGGTGGTGAAGAAGATGATAATGCTGATGATTTGTTATAGCTGCCCCACTCCAAAAGACTCTGGATGGAATAGAAACAAACCCAGTAAGGCAGAGGCTTGGGCAAAAGAAGCAAATAAGATTTGTTGAAGAAGTTATTACTATAATAGAAAGCTTGCAAATCTGAGCTTCGTTTTCTCTGGTGGTGGGGCGAGGGTTGGTTTAAAAGAAAAAAGAAAAAAGAAGCACTCTTGTTGTAGAAGCATGCTGACAGGGACAAGCAAAGAATAGCATTCTTCCAAATGGGACAAACAGAGCAGAGATGAAGAAAGAGGTCCCTTTATTTTTCATCTTTCCTGGTCAGAAGGATCAAAGATGCAAATAACTGATCCTTTGGAGCCGTGGTGGAATTCAAATTTTTTTACTACCGGTTCTGTGGGCGTGGCTTGGTGGGCATGGCAGGGGAATGATACTGCAAAATTTCCATTCCCACTCCACTCCAGGGGAAGGATACTGCAAAATCTCCATTCCCACTCCACTCCAGGGGAAGGATACTGCAAAATCTCCATTCCCACCCCACTCTGGGGCCAGCCAGAGGTGGTGTTTGCCGGTTCTGTGAACTACTCAAAATATCCACTACCCAGTTTTCCAGAACCTGTCAGAACCTGCTGAATAGCACCCGGGCTTTGGAGTCACATGTTGAACACAAAATAAAATCATGTTATTGTTACAGACTTGCCATATTTTCACAGGAGGAAACCAGTTTAAAAGAGTTTTAATTTCAAACTAGAACTGCTTGGATGGATGAACTGAGCAGTTGAAGGTAGCGAAGTGAAGCAAAGGGTGGAACCAGTTCAGTGTCACTCCTTGCATTGAAAAATAAAATGGTGGCAAGTACAAAATACCACCAGAAAATATGACTTCAGCAACAGAGTGATCAACGCCTGGAATGCTCTACCTGACTCCATTGTTACATCCTCAAACCCCCACAGTTTCAACCTTAAAAAATCTACCGTGGACCTCACCGCATTCCTAAGAGGTCCATAAAGGGGGGCGTGCATAAGTGTACCAGCGTACCTACCATCCCTGTCCTACTGTCCCCATTTATTTGTACTCATTTCCTATGTTCATGTCCATGTTTGTACTTATACCTTATATCTTGTACATGTTTGACAAATAAAATAATAAAATAAATAATAAAATAAAATAAAATAAAAAAATAAAATAATAAAATAAAATAAAATAAAAAATAAATAAAATAATAAAATAAAATAAAATAAAATAAAATAAAATAAAATAAAATAAAATAAAATAAAATAAAATAAAATAAAATAAAATAAAATAAAATAAAATAATAAAATAAATAGAAAACTTATAAAGCTGAACTAGCAACTTTCCCTTCTACTTTCCAAAATGATTTGTCTTATTTTGGATGAGGTTTGCTTGCTCCAATAGGTTGTTCTTCCATACACAAAAACATTGGTAAATCATAAATGGCATTTTTGAAATGCTACCATGCAGGCAGCCAAATGCTACTCACTGTAAACTACTGAATATCTAGATCTTTTGGAAACTAAAGGACTGCAAACATTGAAAAGGGTATGTGCCAAAGTCATTTGACATCTGACCCCAGGTCTTTGAATGCCTTCTATATTATATATTATTATAATCTAATTTGGTGATTTATTAAGGGAATATTTTCCACATATCAAAACTATCAAAGCTTGAGAGTTAATGATACTTCTGGGGAAGCTTTGTTGGAATAAGGTAGCTTTGCTTTTAGCAGAGCCAACAATGATCATAGTGGAAAGCGAAGCCAGCGAAGGAGCTAGATCCCTGAATTCCTATCCAGATGAAGGACAGGACTTGGGATCACCTAGAAGGCTCCTTACAAATGTTCTCCATGATAGGAGAGCATGACCATAAAAAGGTGGGTTCCAATGGGTTTAAAGTTATGGGAGTCAGTTTTGCCCAAGCCATGGTTCAGAGTCTTTCAAAAGGACACTGAGATTGCCCATACTCCCTTTTAATCACTTTAATTACTTTTATTGGAAATAGGTTGTAAATTGCTTTCTGGACATTAAGGACTCCAGAAGAACAGGTTTTATTACCCTGGGTAAATTTCCTGCAACTGGGCAGTGAAAAAACATTTATCTAAGTTTAAAATGTAAATAAAAACTTTTCTTTAAATTGGAAATAAGCAGTCAAAGGGTGATTATGTTGATTTCAAAGCATTTTTAAACAGATTAAGGGGTCAGGTTGATTGAAAAAGATATAAGACTATTTCTTGTAGTTTGCTTACATTTTTATTAAAATACATGAAGATTTGGGTTTAGGTGTAAAACATTTTTCATGGGGAAGCTGAGTACCACCACGTGTTTGTTGGACCTGTGTCCCTCCTGGCTTGCTTATTTGGCTCGGAAGGTTACACGTGACTGGATCCAGGCAGTGATTACTGCTTCCTTGGGTAAGGGGAGCTTCCCTGCCGCCTTGAAGGAGGCGGTGGTGAGACCCCTCCTCAAGAAACCTGCCTTGGATCCAGCTATCTTGAACAACTTTCATCCTGTCTCCAACCTTCGCTTTATTGCGTGGTTGGCACATCAGCTCCCGTTGGCCCTGGAGGAAGCAGTATACCTGGACCCGTACCAGTCAGGTTTCAGGCCCAGAGATGGCATTGGTCGCGCTGGTTGACGATCTCTGGAGGGCTCGGGACAGGGGACATTCCTCTGTCCTGGTCCTGTTAGATCTCTCGGCGGCTTTTGATACCATCGACCATGGTATCCTACTGCGATGCCTCGAGGGGTAAGGGGTGGGAGGCACTGTTTTATGGTGGTTCTCATCCTACCTCATGGGTCGTTTGCAAGTGGTGTTGGCGGGGCAACAGAGGTCGGCCCCGAGGCCCCGTACGTGTGGGGTGCCCCAGGGATCGGTCCTCTCTCCTGTTTTGTTCAACATCTATATGAAGCCGCTGGGGGAGATCATCTTTGGTTTTGGGGTGGGGTATCATCAGTATGCTGATGATACCCAACTTTTTCTATCCACCCCGAATCAGCCCAGTGATGCCCTCGATGTGATGTCCCGGTGCCTGGAAGCGGTGCTCTGGATGGGGAGGAACAGGCTTCGGCTCAACCCTGCCAAGATGGAGTGGCTGTGGGTACCAGCATCTCGGTTCCATGGGGATGCTCCACCGCTGATTATAGGGGGTGAGGTGTTGCCCCCTGTTGACAGGGCGCACAACTTAGGCATCCCCCTGGATTCACGGTTGTCTCTGGAAGATCATGTTATGACTGTGACTAGGGGGGCATTTGCCCAGATTCGTCTGGTGCACCAGTTGTGCCCCTACCTGGAACGAGATGCCCTACGCACGGTCACTCATGCACTGGTCACCTCCCGGATTGACTACTGCAACACTCTCTACATGGGGCTGCCCTGAAGACACCTTGGAGGCTTCAGTTGGTGCAGAATGTGGCCACGCAGGTAGTGATGGGAGTTTCCTGATGCTCTCATGTTACACCCCTCCTGCGAAACCTGCATTGGTTACTGGTTGCCCTTCGTGTGAGATTCAAGGTGCTGGTGATTACCTATAAAGCCCTACATGGCTTAGGAGGGGTATTTGGCGGACCTTCTGTGGCCAGCAACAGCTCCCCATCGCCTGGTGCATTCCCACAGAGAGGGCCTACTCGGGGTGCCGTCAGCCAGACAGTGTCGGCTGGTGACCCCTAGGGAGCGGGCCTTCTCTGTGGGCGCACCTACCCTCTGGAATCAGCTCCCCCTGGAGCTCCAGCTGGCCCTGACCTTCACTCTTTCTGCCACGAACTAAAAACATGGCTATTTCGCCTGGCCGGCCTGGACTGATGGGGGTTTTAAAATGGATTTTAATTGATTTTAGGGATTTTATGTGTAACTTTTAACCCGGAGTTTTTGTTTTATTTTTCTGTTTTATTGTTGTGAGACGCCCTGTGTCCTCTCGGAGAAAGGGTGGCATATAAGTCTAAACAAATATATAAATAAATAAATAAAATAAATTTCCTCCTGGGAAAATATTCTGGATGAGAGAACAACATAATAAGAGGCAATCTTGAAGGCTGGCTAACGTTAGAATGTCGGATATAATAAAAATAGGTGTAAAAGGAGAGATAGAAGAGGATATAACTGAAAATCAGGCAGTTCTGGATATGGATTTAAAAGTGACAGAAGACAAGAATAATATTGACAAGGATGTATACAAGACCTAGAAATGCAACCAGCTGAGGTTTCAATAATTGAAATGGACATACAAATAATAAACCAGAAGATTGACTAGGATATGTAGATTTTAACTCTGAAAAATGACTTGGATCATTTTCTTACTTTAGATTTACAAAAGGCATACACTTACTAAGGAATTCCTGTGAAAGGAAAAGAGACAAAATCAACATTACCTAAAAGGAATAATGAAGACCATTAAAATAAAAACAAAGGTTTATAAAGTTGGCTTATTCTATCAAGGTTAAACTGTAATTATGGTCTTATAACAACTTTTAATGGGTTTTTCTTGACTGAACTAAATGAGAATGCTTTAAAAGTTTGTTTATGGATCAGATATGGAAAAGATAGATTTTTTGTGTTTTTAAAGAAAGTGATAAGTTATGGTATTAAAACTGAGAGGTGATGAAGAGATTATAAAAAATGAATTTGTGGAACATCATTTGAAAAGATTATATATTAATAATTTTTAATTTATTGTCTCTAGTAGCTCTTAATGGAAATTTTTTAAAGTATGGATGATGAGGTTTTAAAGATTTGTTTATAGATTGAGATAAGACATGGGAAAAAGATTTGGTGGGGTTTTTTTTTTGTATTTTCAGAGGAAAATGACAAGTTGCTGTGTAAAGAAAAGTATATGAAATTTGTGTGGGTGTCTGTCTGTCTATCTATCTATCTGTCTATCTATCTATCTATCTTTTTATCTATCTATCATCTCTCTATCTATCTATCATCTCTCTCTCTCTCTCTCTCTCTCTCTTTCTATCTATTGTCAATTTCTTATTTCTTTCCTTTACACAATAACTTGTCATTTTCCTCTGAAAATATAAAGAAAAAAAATAAACCTTTTCCCCAAATCTTATATCAATCTATAAACAAATCTTTCAAACATCATTACTCAGACTTTAAAAATTTTTCATTCAGAGTTACCTTGATTTGTATATATACAATCCCAATTTGTCAGAAACAAAAGCTTTAGTCACTTGTCCTAAACCAGTCATGTTGTGATGGTAAACATGTAGGTTACAAGTGTTCTAAGTAACACATCCAGAGGTGGTATTCAGCAGGTTCTGACCAGTTCTGGAGAACTGGTGGTGGAAATATTCAATAATTTGGAGAACTGGTAAATACCACCTCCGACTGGACCCATCCACATCTATTCTCTGCCTCCCGAGTCCCAGCTGATTGGGAGGGAATAGAGATTTTACAGTATCCTTCCCCTGCCATGCCCACCAAGCCACGCCACACCCACCAAGCCATGGCTACAGAACTGGTAGTAAAAAATTTTGAATCCCACCACTGAACACATCCTATTGTTCATGGCTCTCTGGTCTTTGATAAATATAACATAAAGTGGGTGGAGGTCAGAACAAAGAATGGGAAAAAAAGCAAAACATAGGTATATTTTATTGAATTTAATTCAAATTTGCATTTAATCAAAATGACAGTCTATTCTGTTGCTATAATTACAGATCATTTACTCTTTCTATCAGAGCAAATATATCAATCCATTGATACATTTGGTGCCATACCCAAAGTGTGGCTGTAGTCTTAGGATTTTGAATGGTGAGTTCTTGTTCTACAGAGTTGTGTTTATTATCTTCGATAGATTACCTCAAGCTAAATGGCTAGTTCAGAGAAATGCTCACAAAAGGGGGAAGAAGGAAACTCTTTTCTTTCACTTTTTTTCCTGCAGTATTAGAATTTAATGGTATGATTTATGAGGTCTTAAAGCTTTCTGTTTTCCCTGATGTTTATCTAATGTGCTTCTTAAAGGTTGTGCTAAAAGCATTGCAGAAAAGGGGATTTTCTGGTCTCAGTGTCTAATATAACAATATTTCTGAGGTTAATGAAGTTTGGATATGGACATTGCCTGCTTCAGAGGCAATGTAGAAATTATACATACAGCATTTGCTTATCACATCCTTTCATCATATGTATTATTTTGTGAGCACTTAAAAAGGACAGAATATATCAGCAATATAAAGTAGGGAATAAAAACCAGTGAAGTCTAGCACACTAAACATCAGTCACGGAAAAGAAGCTACTCATACAAAACTCATAAGGAATATTTCTTACAGCTGGGTTGGGTCAGCAGCTATCCGACAATATTTTTGAATACAACCTACATAACCATTTGCCAGTGCTAATTTTTGGGAATAAAGGTATCCATAATACTAGGCACAAAGAGAATGCCATTAAGTATAAACATTATTCCTGAGTCAAGGGAGAAGCTTCTTGAGAGAGGAGGAGGATAAATGAAATAGGGGGATATGCTTGGGTGTGCAATGTACATGGGAGATTAACTAATTGCCTAATACCAATTAGAAGAAAGAAAAAGAGCCAGAACTGGAATTGACAGAAAGCTGAACAGATATAAGCTGATGACGAAAGGGCATCACGGAGAAAGGGGTTGGACTAGATGACCTACAAGGTCCCTTCCAATTTCTGTTAAAGGTGATGAAAAGGATTCAGTCACCAGGGGAAAGAAACTGAGACATTTTGAATTTCCTTCCTCCCAAGCACAAATCACACTGGAATATGCATTAGCTAAGAACCAAAATGTTAGTAACATTTTATATTATTCAAGAAGCACAGTGGCTTTATTGCTTCAAGTGTAGACCAGTCCATAATATTGTTAAATTATGGACTGTTTTTCCAAGCCATGGATTAAACAGAATCCCAAATTGTGAGTAAACCAAGAGATGATGAAGTCATATTAGGTAGTTAGGTAAACGTTTACTGAGCAGAATAATTTTCTCTGGAAATATTGTAGTTTTTATTGAAAGTTTTGACAAAAACTGTGACATTCCCTACAATGTTAAACACCTTCACCAGAGTTTAGTGCCTAATAGATTAAGCAATTTCATAATATTCCTTACCCAACTGAGGGTTTTTTTCCCCCATATTAAATTTAGCTGGTACATACAAATTAAGAAGGCGGTTGGAAAAAGGAGAAAGTCACAAGTCGTTATAAGTCATTACAATTCAGCAGTTATAAAATAAAACATTTAAATGCAACGAATAAGTGTTTGCTTTGCTCTGAATGAATAAAATTGGCCACAGATGCTGCTGTTAAGGAGACTAATATTCCTGAGAGTTTTAAAAGAAGTAGATCGGCATGATTACATTGCTTGTGCATCTTAAATTGGTGTTTCAATAAATCTAGAGATGCATCTAATATCTTCTGGGTTAGAAATTAACTATTTTTAAAAGACTGGGTTTTTTTTCCCCTCTTTAAAATATATGGATTTGGTAAAAATTCAGCTCCCTTCTTGGCCATATGTAACACTTGCTCAGATCTAACTAGTTACATGGCCTTGTGATATCACCTCATTTGCTGCTGACTTACGGGTGTTGCATGAATGCTCCATCTCTAGCCATCCATAAGCACAATCAAGGCACTCTCATAACTTAGTTCAAAACATGGTTGCTAACAGACTTGCTATAAAAAGCCATCATTCCTCCTTGTTAATTTCCATACTGAACACTTCAAAATGTGCAAGATTAATTCCCTAAAGATTCCCTAAATATTGTTGTTTTTAGTTATTCATGTATACATCACACATTCACGTATACATTCAGAAAGCATTCAGACCCCCTTCACTTTTGTCAATTTTGTTATGCTGCAGCCTGATTCTACAATTGTTGAAATTCCTTTTTTCCCCCTCATTAATCTACACTCACTGTATATGTCCTGATGTAATCATACATGGACCCGTAGCAGCTCACAATATAAAAGGGGGAAAAACAATTAAAATTTATAAAATAAAACCATAATAAAAATAGTTTATATGAAAGTCCTTCTGCTACCTTCCAAAATTTTGGATTCTAGTTTGGAAGTCATTTATAAAACTTCATCTTCTGAAGTTAGGCCCAAGATATCTAAGTCTAAGAAGTCATTCTTAGTAAAGGCTCTTTTCTTTTGAAATTGCTACTGAAGAATGGATCCTTGATATCAGTTATTATTTTAGCACAAGGTAAAAACTTCTATATATTGCAAGCATTTTACTACTAGTGTGAACAGGATGATATAAATTAACATAAGAGGGCCCAAATGTCCACATCATGAACCAATTGTGTAATAATTTCCAGCAAGAATACAATATCTGTAATTAAGGTATCTTCAACCAAGCAGTGTGAATTAGCATCTTTCTGAATGAGCATCTTTCAAATGTGACACAGGTATGTGTATAACCTCTTTATTCAGACATGAAAGGTGCATTAGAGGAAAGGTAATTTTCTGACCTCTTCTTGAAGCTTCCTGATGTTTTTCCTTGAATTTTTTTTACAAATGGATTTTTATTTCAGGTCCATCAGAGTTTCCTCCTAAATCACTCCAATGCCTCACTTGCTCTTCTGTTATTTTTTTTAATGGAAATATGGAAGCCAAAGCATTGTCTAAGAACAGGCCTCTGGGATTAAACCTATCATTACTGAAGTGTGAAGCTCTAATTGTATCACTTTCTATAATGTATTTGCCAGATAAATATTATTCAATACCGCCACATTCACACTCGTGGGAAATGGGAGAGGTTATAATGGAAGGAAGATTTATGCCCACTAGATGCTGGGCTGTCATGATTTAAAAAAAGTTTCCACCCATTATGTGAATCCTATTGATCATTTCAGGAAGCAGAAAATGGTGCTGCTCATTGATTTTGCATGGCAACCGAATGCATTAGGGCCTGATGCATTTGATGGGTAGGCTAGTTTTTCAAAAGGAGGTCGGTTAAGCTAATCTTAGTTCAGAGGAACGTACACAATGGAATAAGAAACCTTGTAATGGCAGGAGCAAATATAATGTAGTCCTCTTCTCTTTTAAGCCACATCAGCATAAGAATAAGATATGAGCCGTCTCAGGAGACCCCAGTGAAATGTATTGAAGCTTTGATACTAGTTTTCATGAACAGAGCAATTACTGGACAAATTGGGGTTTAGTTCCTCCTTCAGCAACCAAGAACTTTACTGAAAGCAATTAATCTGCTGGACTTCAGCTGAAAAGGTTTATGGAGATGCCAACTGTAAGATGAGGTGACAGAGAAAAGAAAAGAAAGAAAATAGAAACAGGTGGGACAATGGTTTTTTATTACTATAAATGAGGCATTTACCAACATTTACATTTTTATCTCCATAGATGCACTCACTTTTCAATATGCAAGGAGTTTCTGCTCAGGTTTGGAAAAGATAGAAAGGAATTTTCCTGCCAAGAAGTCTCCACCTCAAGAGGTTAGGCTGGCACCTTGTTTAATCTTCATTCCTTGTTTAGAGAATTGATTCAGGAAGAGGTTTGTTCTACAAGAAACACAATTGCTTTGTTTTAATTGCTGCAGCCATATGTTGCTGTAATCTTTTCTTTCTTCTCCAGAATTGTCATCTTTTATGATTCAGTCATCCTGAATGGTGTATAAGCACTTGAAGAACAAGACACAAATGTGACATTAAGAGAGCATATGGATAAATTGTTCTAAATCACACTCACGCACAATATGCACTTTGTAATATTATATCCGTAAACTGTATAAGAGTTTATAGACCCTCTTCTCTGAATTTCATTTGTTTGTTTGTATGGTTCAAAATATTATGCCGAATCTTACTCCAATTTGCAGATACTAATCTTAGGATCAAATAATGAATTAAGGGTGCTTTTTTTGCTTCAGAAACAGAAAATTACAAATGGTCACCCAGCATCTCTATATAAAGCTCTTCTTTCCAATTATTTCCATTAGGGATTAGCTACTCTTCCAACTGTCAGTTAATAAGGTAAGCAATTTAACTGCTCAGCGCATTCACTGAACAGAGGCCTTTGATGAACTTAATCTCTGAAATGACTTCCTTCAGGATCTAATTTAGGGATTAATTGCCATCCAGCAACTACAGCTTCTAAAGACTGGAGATGGGGTGGGGGAAGCAACCCACCTTGCATCTTATGTGACTGCTGTCTTAGAGACCAAAACTGTACGGTGTCACCTCTC
The DNA here is from genome assembly GCF_059756535.1 of Pantherophis guttatus. Lineage (NCBI taxonomy): Eukaryota > Metazoa > Chordata > Lepidosauria > Squamata > Colubridae > Pantherophis > Pantherophis guttatus. Next base: position 165,445,911 of record NC_142063.1, read on the forward strand.
TGCAATACATAAAGTATCAGAAAGTCTTTACCTCTTTCCAGTACATTAAGTATCTAGGGCATATACATCTTCCTTTCTCTTCCTTTTTTAATCAGAATATTAATTAAGCCATTGTACACAATGTGGGCCTTTGTCTCCAAAGCAAAGTTGTGTGCTGAATAATCAGGCCATCTCATCCCATTGTTCCAATCCATTTAATGTGTGGCCTTTCTTCCTGTGAACAAATGAAGTTATATTGCTGGTTAATGGGGCCTTCAAAACCAAAACCTGAGGCAAACGAGGGGAAGAAAAACCTGATATCCCATGTTGATACATATGGAGCAGCCCTTTATCTGATTTTTTATTTCTAAAAGGGAAACTATAAGAAACTAAGAGCCTTGGTAGTACAGGGGCTTAAGGCACCCTGTTATTAAGCTTGTTAAGACCAGCTGCCTGCAATTACTGCAGGGTTCGAATCTCGCCAAGGCTCAAGGTTGACTCAGCCTTCCATCCTTTCTAAGGTAGGTGAAATGAGGACCCAGTTTGTGGGGGCAATAAGCTGACTTTGTATAAATATACAAAAGGATGAAGGCTATTGCTGAGCACATTGTAAGCCGCCCTGAGTCTTCGGAGAAGGGCGGCATATAAATCAAATTAAAATAAAAAAATAAAAATAAAAATAAGAAGACAACTCCCTGCCTAGTTACAGCAGGCAACCCTGCTTTGTGGTTATAATATGCAAGGGCTGTAATGTGAACTCTAACAACTCTAGACACTATTGGTATACAGCTTGCCATCCAGATGTGAAATGCGGAGTTTGTGCATTTGTGTAGAGACAGAGTTCCAATGAACTGGATTCTCTGTATACACACATACAAACTATATTGATTTTGCTTTAAAGCACTTCAGTATCTCATTAATATCTTGGTTGCTTAATGTAGACCAATACTTCATAAAGTGTGGTCCTAGGACACCTGAAAGCCTTCCAAACCTCTCAGGGGTCTCTAAAAACAGAAATATTTGCCATCTATGTTGAAAAATAATCAAATATTAAAATTCCATCAAACAACTGTGAGAATCAGCAAAGGTACTAATTTTAATTTTTAATATGGTAAATATAGATAATCTATACAGCAGAAGCTCTTTTGGAGTCCTCCATAATTTTTAAAACTGGGAAGGGATCCCGAAAGGAAAAAAGTTTAAGAAACACTTGCTGTATATAGAGGATGGGTGATTCTCCTTCTCTCTTCCACCACCTCCTCACAAGCTGTGCACTAAAATTTCCCAGTAACTCTATCATATAAGTTTTGAAGTGCATACATGTAGAAGTTCATATGTATAGCTAGGTAAATGTATCTTTAAATATATTACTTATAAGCTCTTGCCTCTTCAATCTTTCCCAAGAAAGCAGGACTCTTGAAACTGCAGTGGTTCCAAAAGGAACTTTTATTGGAAGGTTTGTGATAACAAGAGATCTAGGCAAGAACTGAAGCTTCTCACTTAAAACCAGCTATTTAAAGCAATGCTAACCAAACTCCTCCCATACTACATCATTGCAGGGAAACAGAAACAGAGACTTCATATCGAGGTTAGCACAGTAATGCAGGAAACAGAAACAGAAACTGGAAACAGAAACGGAAACTTCATATACAAACTACTCCATTCCTCTCCCTCGTCCTCTCACCAAAATGCCAGCATCCCTATAGAAATATCTGTGACCTGACATTACTCTTGTGTTTGTCTCGTGGCCTACCTAAGAGAGAAAGAGGGTGGCTATGGTCATGCAATTATTGGAGCATTCCTGTCTGCTGTCTAAAATGTTAGTTTGAGGAATGGTAATCTGGAAAGTGACATTTTTATGGATGTTTAGAATTAGTTCGTAAATTCTTTCCAAAGTTAATTTCCTAAAGCATAGTCATAACTAAAATAATAATAGTTAAAAATCAGGGATTGACTTAACTGAATTTCACTTCATTGGGTCCAAATATTACTAGCTTGGTCTGGCTGCTAGCTCTGATTTATTTAATCTCACTGTGTCTCCAGAAAGTTTAATGTGGATATCATGATTCCAAGAAGCGATCTGGACTCTCCTATACTCTTTTTTTCCTCAATCTGAAAGAAATTCATACTTTAGCCAAAAGGCAGGTAACTAATACAAAGTCACTGAGTGAATTTTCCAGCTAAACAAGGATCTGAACCTGTTCTTGGAACACCATCTGTCCTGATAATTAAACTGACAATGAGGCAAAACATATGCAGATATTCTTGGCTTACCTACTGCCTCATTTAGCAACTGTTCAAAGTTACAATGGTATATAAAACAAAAAGCCTTGCATTTAAGACCATTACAGCATCCGGCAGTCACATAAACACCTTTCGGATGCTTCTCAACTGGCATGCATTTACAACTGTTGCAGCATCCCATGGTCACACAATCACCATTCACATGCTTCAAAAGTGGCTTTTGTCAAACAGAATTAATGGAAAACACAAAAGTCAAATTGTAAGTCACAATCACGTCATGTCTTGCTTAACAACTGAATGAGAAGTGACATCATAAGCCTGTCATGATCACATGATTTTCTGCTTAGTGACCGTGGTGCTTAGTAATGGAGTTTCTGATCTCAGTTTTGATCACTTAAGTAATGATTACCTGTGTCTGGAATAGATTTGTAGTAGTACATGGATATACACAGTGGTGGGATTCAATTTTTTTAACAACCGGTTCTGTGGGCGTGGCTTAGTTGGAGGTGTGGCTTGGTGGTCATGTGACTGGGTGGGCGTGGCTAGCTGGTCATGTGACTGGGTGGGCATGGCTAGTTGGTCATGTGACCGGTGGGCGTGGCTATCTGCATAGGGACTACAGAAGGCTGGAAAAAGTGGTCCTCACACTTTTGACCAGTCAAAAGTGTGAGGACCACTTTTTTCGCACTTATGACCATCCTCACATTTATGCCCGTTGCGGCATTCTTAACAACCGTGTCTCTCATTTCACAACTGCTTCTCTTCATCATGGTGACAAGATAGGGCAAAAACGTAAAATGTGAGGACAGTCGTAAGTTCGAGGACTAGTCAAAAGTGCGAGGACCAGTCAAAAATAACTTTTTCAGCCCTCTGAGTATTCCATATGCATAAAAGGACTACCCAGAGGGCTGAAAAAAGTGATTTCTGACTGGTCCTCGCACTTTTGACCGGTCTTCGCTCTTATGACTGGTCATCATTTATGCCCATTGTAGCATTCTTAACAACTGTGTCACTCATTTCACAACTGCTTCTCTTCATCATGGTGATAAGATAGGGCAAAAACGTAAAATGTGAGGATAGTCGTAAGTTCGAGGACTGGTCAAAAGTGCGATGACCAGTCAGAAATAACTTTTTCAGCCCTCTGAGTAGTCCATATGCATAAAAGGATACAGCAATAGAGAGGGATGAAGGAAGGGAAGGGAAATTAGAGTAGGAGGGAGGGTAAGAGAGGGAGGAAGAGAGGAGGAGAAGGAGAAAGGAAGAGGAAGTAGGGAGGAGAAGAAGAGGGGGAGGAAGAGAAAGTAAGAAGGAAAGAAAAGAGAGAGGTGGTAGGTTTGAGGAGAAAGATTGCTGTACAATAAAAAAGATGAAAGGGAAGAAAGCCAACCCCAAACAAATATAAAGATATTAAGATAAAGAATGAATTGTTAAACTTTAAAGAATAAAAGAGAACAAATATGAATAAATAACAATAATTAGAAACACACATACAAACATACAATGTATTTTCTTTGAACAGAGTATTTGGCCGGTTCACAAATTTAAACAGTGTTTAGTCATTTCAATTAAATTTACAATTTCTATATTTCCTTTTTGCCATATTTATTCCTCATCTATTTTTGTAAAAAAACAATATTACCCTTCATCCTCATCTCTAATCTTAATCAAATTCAATTTTTCCCTTCTATTCTATATTATACTCCTTCCCATTGTCATCTATTTTTATATCCATCCTCACATTGGTTAATTATGTAATATTACAGTTGTTTAATATAAATTCAACATTTTAATATAAACCAATTAGTTATATAACTACCTTTTTTGTATATTAATCAATATGAACATGAATATTCCAATTATTTCCATGCAATCCAATTTCTTACAAATCAATTAATTATATTTACCAATAATAATAAACCAAATAATTTCTCCCATATATTCCTCCAAACCACAACTTAACTATTTCTGCTTTCAACACAATATACAATTAATAGTATCTCAATTATTACAATTCCCTAGTTAAATAGCGCTTTTTTTCTTTTATGTTTTAAAATCTTGAACTCTCTTCTTTTTCCCTAAATTTCCCATTGTTTGCACCTACTTTTTTTGGTAAGGAAAAAGAAAAGAAATCTGCCTGCCTAATTTTCCAACCTTGCAGCAACAGCAAAGCCAACAGCCTGCTTTACTTTCAGATTCGTTTTTCAGCATAGCTAGGGGAAAAAAATCTGCTCCAGGACTCTTTGCAAGGAAGCAGCAGAGCCCTGAGCAAAACAGCTGAGAGCAAATCAGCTGAGAGTCAGGAGCTGATCTAATCAAGGGCTAATTAGCCTATGCTGAAGCTCCGTGGGCCAATAAAATTACAAAAAAACACCGAACCGTTTGTTAAATTGCTGGCTCGCCTGCCCCTCGCCCACCACTATTTATTGGCAATAAATAGTGGTGCGGAGGGGTGGGGCAAGGGCCAGCAATTTAACAAACGGTTCGGCCGAACCCCCTAGAACCGGCAGAATCCCACCACTGGATATACAGTAAATTGTCTCTCCATCCCACCAGCAGTTGTAGCAAACCACAGTGACATCAAAATGACATTTGCCACATGATGTCATTGAGCAAATGATGCAATTATATGATGACTATGTCTGATAGAAATACCCAAGTTGCATCAGATTCACAAAGACATCATAATAACCAGAAGATGCTCTCTATCTGAGCTAGCTAGGAGGATAATAAATTGGAATTTGGAGAGAGAATTAAGATTTGGGCATATTTTTTACATCTTTTACTCCTTCCCTCCTCACAGATCTTCAATTCAACAATTAGTTATACCACTTCAAACTGTATCAGGAAAATAAAACCTACAAGAGGATTCGGTTACTCTTACAGACTTCCTGGTCTAGATGAGTTTTCTTGAATATCATATAAAGGATGTCTGTGGGCATCTTGGGAAAGTTCAAATTCAGATGAAGATTGATGTGTGTATGTGTGAGTGTGTGTATACCTGCTCTAACATATGCCAGTGAAACATGGACACTAACCTCACAATCGATACAAAAGCTAAGAGTGGCTCAAAGAGCCATGGAAAGTACATGCAAATATTGTGGGTCCAATTGGCAAAAGAAAGCTCTGGACCATATTAGTTGCCTTCTCATACTTATGCAACATTGCTAACTCATTAATGTAAGCTTGATATGCTTTCTAAATGACTTGTTTAAAAAATATGCAAAGAGCCAAAATAATTGCTGAGAAACACAAATGACAGTTCTGGATTACTCAGCAGTGAACCTGCCATTTTTCTCCTTAAACTAATTTATGCCACCCTCTTTGAGCAGCTTTGGGAAAATTTATTGTGCAACAGCCTTTTTACTACCCGCCTTCGTCTCCCATATCTAGAGTACTAGTCAAAACTCATTATAAAGCACATTATGATGATAAGTACCAAGGTAGACAGAGAGAAAATACAATAAAATATACATGAAGGTGGAAGGGATATTTAGGTTGCTGCAGTCCATCTGAATGACCTCCTGGAGAGTCTGTCTTTTAGAAACCACAGCAAAGAACAGCCCAATCTTCCTGATGTTTTGTTAAATTCTGTGAAAGTTAGAATATTGAAGGTTTTTTTTTTCCCCTTCCCTGCCAAGCTGGGACTTATTTTTTAAACTTTTTTTTAATAGACACTTACCACCCAGTTTCAATGAGACTTTTATTGTAGTTCTTCCCAAACTCAGCCAGTAACCTTCTACATACCCCATTTATAGAGCCATTTATCTGATTAATATGGATGCTAAGAATTTAATAGCCATTTTGAACTTAGAATACAGGGTTCCCCCCCTCCTGATTATTGTGGATCCAGCTTGTGAATATTAATTTTTAATTGTAATAGTTTGCTGCAAAATGTACAGAATACAGCAGTCATTACATATTTTGATGATCAGAAATATGAGTATGATGCATATAATTTAACACTTCGTTTGCATCTTGTATTGTTGTATTTTTCTCAAGACTATATAAGGTAGCCATGTGAGTCAGCCTTTTTTTTACAAGATTGGGATTAGAAATCTGATATCTCAAATTTTCAATCAATCTTTGAGAATTTCAATAAACACAAAACAATATTTTATGATAAATTAAAGGTACTACATCCACATGGAGAGAAGTAAGTAGTGGGGTATCACAAGGCTCCATTTTAGGCCTAGTACTCTTCAATATCTCCATAAATGACTTAGATGAAGGAATAGAAGGAGAACTCATCCAATTTGCAGATGACACTAAACTGGCAGGAATAGCCACCACCCCAGAAGACAAGCTCAAGATCCAAAAAGATCCTGACAAACTTGAACAATGAATTTCAATATGGAGAAAAGCAAAGTTTTACATTTAGGCATGAAAAACCAAAGGTATAAGTACATATTAGGCAAGACCTGGCTTAAAAACAGTAACTGTGAGAGGGATTTAGGAGTTTTAGTGGAGACTAAAACATATGAAGAACAGCTACAGGGTTTGGGTTTGGCTAGTCTAAAAAAAAGAAGAATTAGGAGTGACATGAAAGCAATACTTGAAGGGCTGCCAGAAAGAAGATGGGGTTATTCTCCAAAGGACTGGAGGGCAGGACAAGAAATAATGGTTGGAAACTAATCAGAGAAAGAAGCAACCTCACTGTTAGGAAGGAGAAACTTCTTAACAGTGAGGACAATTAACCAGTGATACAGCTTGTCTCCAGAAATCATGGGCTCTCCATCACTGGATGTTTTTAAGAAGAGTCTAGACAGTCACTTATCTGAAATAGTAGAGGTTCTCCTGCTTGAGCAAGGGGTTGGACTAGAAGACCTCCAAGGTCACAGCTCATTCATTCTATTCTATTCACATGAAATGTATTCTACATTTCTCAAAGCTTGTATCCATTGATTTTCCAAAAATGAATATTCCATTTTTTTCACTTTATATGTCATTTAGTTGAACTAATTTGATGAAATTATATAATTTGTGTACATTTTGAGTAATGAACTTCAATGTCTTGTTCTTGTAAACCAATGCAAGTTTTCTTTACAAAAATGAATTTAGCTAATTTGTTCTTAAAACTACATTCATACAAGAAACTTTATAAACTTTATAAAACTGAATAAACATCCTTTTTTGATTACCATTTAGTGAATTTCTCTGCACCAGTGGTGATTTCACTAGGACGTCCATTTTTTTTATCTATAGTCAGCTCATAACTAATTAATTGGATAACTTCTAAATTTTACAACACTTTGTATTTTTAATCAATCAGAATAGAGCTAGAAGGGACCTTGGAGGTCTTCCAGTCCAACCCCCTGCTCAAGCAGGAGACCAAATACGATTTGAGACAAGTGGCTGTCCAGTCTCTTCTTAAAGAGATGAAGAAGTGATGAAGCACCTACAACTTCTGAAGGCAAGCTGTTCCACTGATTAATTGTCTTCACTTAGGAAGTTTCTCCTTAATTCCAGGTTGCTTCTCTCCTTGATTAGTTTCCATCCATTGTTTCCTGTCTTGCCTTCTGGTGCTTTCAAAAATAAGTTGCCCGTTCTTCTTAGTGGCAGCCCCCCAAATATTGGAATACTACTATTGTGTCACCCCTAGTCCTCCTTTTCTCACTTTTCTCATGTTCATTTTATAACAAGTATATCAAACTTTTCCTAGGAACAAACTGCCAAGCTGCTTTTTGTGGTAAGTAGCATAAAGGTCAGTGAAAGTTTTAAAAGCTTGAGTTAAAAAATTGGGTGTTCACAGTGAGGATCAAGCATATCAAAATGATGACTATCACCAAGTAATAAAAATCCTGCCTCTGACACCTATTAAAAAGGGTGGGGCTTTGATGGCTTGTTTGTTCACACCAGTTTGAAACCATTGATCATAGCTTCAGGTGCCACTGACTAAAATCCAATGTTAAGACAAATTTACACACTCACACAAATATTACTGATTTCTTGGGATTTTTTAAATTATAGAGAAATACTGTGAGAGGACATGTTGTATCACACATCTATTTATTTTGGCCCAACCCATCTCTCAGGATTTTCATTCTGGGGAAAATAGGTAGTGGAACCTTACATACACTTATCTTGAGCTATATAAAATACAGTTAACAACAACAACGACATTTGCAAATTGAAGTTGAGTGACTATGGAGGGAGAAATCAATGGTTGTACCAATAGGAATAGGAGCCCTTGGAGCAATACCCAAAGGGCTGCTTAGATACATGGAAATTTTGAACTTATTAGACTTGAATATCCTGACTTTGCAAAAAAACCACTCTACTTGGAACTGCCTATATACTCAGGAGGCTACCTTAATAGCTTTTAGGTCCTTGGTTAGGACTTGAACTGTTAAGTTTTTACCAGTCCCAGAATGTAAATCAAATTGAAGATTAAATAATAATAAAGTCTGGATAGTGGATGTGGCAGCAGAAGAGAAGAGAAAGAACTGGAGAAGATAACAACATACAAATCCGGCAAATAGAAATAGAATGACAGTGACAAAAGAAAACAAAGGTAATACCAATAGTAATAGGAGCCTTGGGTGCAATCCAAAAACAACTGCAGCACCACTTGAATACCATCTGCATTGACAAATGCATTATCATTCAATTGCAAAATTGCCGCTTTACTCAGAACAGCTTACATTCTGTGATTGATACCTCTAACACCAACATATAACCACAGCTGCCTATTCCAGGTCCTTGGGAAGGACTAAATAGGTGGAAAAAATAATAATAACAATAATAATGCATTATCTATTCCTTCTTCCCTTACATTTAATCTTCTGTTCCTTCTAGAGTCTAGAAGGAAGTTGTTTATGTTTTAATTTGCAAAATTTTATTGGGTTTTAAACAGGGATTTCAAAACTTCATCTAACCCCTTTATACAGTGACAACTATGTGAAGTGCGTAATTATATTTTGAACAATAATTAAATAGTTGAAATCAGTTTTATTCTCTGCCTGGTTGTAATGAATCTTTATTGGATCCTGCAATTAACCTCTTCTGATGTTAATTAGGCTACAATTGGGGACCCTGAAATTGCTGACACTGTGATTGTGTAAAAGGCTTGGAAACGGATGGCTGTTCCAGATGCACTCCTTCAGATGGATGAGCTGCAGGAAGGTTGGATGATTAGATCAGGATGTGGTGAACTCAGTTACTTTTCATAAGCGACATTGTGCTGCATCTTGGAATGATTATAAAACTAGCAACTCATCAACTAAACTTTAATTGCACTCTGAAATTTGGTCTACTCTTCCTATTCCTCTAACCACAATTTGTTCAGCAATGCTTTTCTAAGGAAATACTGTGTATATACTATGTACAGGTTCCCAAGGATGCAAATTGGTTATAACTCTTCTTCCTGTTACAACTAAATAAATGTATCTTTTATGTAAACTGAGAGCATATGCACCAAGACAAATTCCTTGGGTGTCCAATCACACTTGGCCAATAAAAAATTCTATTCTATTCTATTCTATTCTATTCTATTCTATTCTATTCTATTCTATTCTATTCTATTCTATTCTATTCTATTCTATTCTGAACTAAAATCACGAACCCTTTTATAGAATGCTACAAAGTTAACTTTTAATTTATAGATGATCCCATCAGCCCATGAAGTTCTTTAAAGTATAATTACGTGCATTTCAGAAACGCCACTCAGTTCAGTGGCTGTCGACCAAAACTGTCACCCTAATGTCTCATCAGATAATTTAAAATGTGTTCTTTCTCCATAGATGTCACAACATTATGCTTCAACAATTGCAGACATTTCAGAAGAAAGGTTTGGGAACCTAATGCTGACTGATTGTGAGCAGAAGACAAGGATGCAACCATCATGGAGAAAAGGATTGTTTTAAAATTTAATCAGTGCTTATAGAAACACAGTGTGTCTATCATCAGCGCTGAGACAGAAGTCTTACGGTTCAAGAAACAAACAAGAGATCTTAAACACAACAAATCAAACATGCACTATTTTCCTTTGTCATTTCTGTTGCAATGAATGTTCACGCTCTAGGATTTTCAAGCTGAAAATAAGCTTTGGGGACATTGCAAAGCTGCCTCAGTACCAGAGGTGGGTTTTAGCAGGTTCTGACCAGTTCTGGAGAACCAGTAGCGGAAATTTTGAATAGTTCGGAGAACCGGTAGTAAAAATTCTGACTGGCCCTGCCCCCATCTATTCTCTGCCTCCCAAGTCCCAGCTGATTGGGAGGAAATGGGGATTTTGCAGTAACCTTCCCCTGGAGTGGGGTGGGAATGGAGATTTTACAGTATCCTTCCCCTGCCATGCCCACCAAGCCACGCCTACCAAGCCATGCCACACCCACCAAGCCACACCCACAGAACCGGTAGTAAAAAAATTTGAAACCCACCACTGCTCAGTACTACTGTTCCATCGTGGTGGCCAGTTTCTGCTTCAGGACAAACCCTTAGTATGTAACTCCTTCAGCAAAATTGTAAATTCACATATCTGTTCATTTTCCTTCACATGAATCCAGGTAATGAAGAATTATAGGGACATTATGATAGCCTGTAGCCAATCAGCTAATGAAAGTAAATATACAAACATGCACACATGTATACCTAGAAGTTCCCCATAATGCCTTAATTGTGAAGCAGGGCATGAAACATTCCTGAGTTGTCATGGTAATCAGGACATGCTCCTAATCTTTCTGTATTGTGTGGATAATTTTTAGGAGTGTACAATTAGAATTCCTTTGTGATCCATTTCAGCCTTGCATAACATCCCCTTAATTATGGAATGGTACATTGGGGTTATTTTCCAATAGGACTTGTCAGTTCCACAAAGCTTAACCAAGATGGGAAATACCAGTCCAGCTACTTTATAGAGCAGTTTTGTATCATTTTTTTCCACCAATGTTTGACTCCTTATGAACACTTGCATGATGACAGAAAAGGCAGAATAATTTGCCATAGGAAGGTGTCACACAGCAGGGAAAATAGCTGAAAACTAAGCCATTTTGAAAGGGGACCTTTGACAAGAGGGAGCTCAGCTTGACTCTTTTGCTCATGTTATGCTGCAATCACCATACATAGACACTCATTACATACTGAATTAATGGGTTTTGGCAGCAACCTAACCGTGCTGCCATTCTCTTTGACAGTCAAGCACTCTTTCCTGGAAGTCTGAAAGCAGACAAAGGCCAACTGTTACAGCAACAAAAACTGGGTTTTTTTGTGGCACCCAACATTTGTTATGCAAGCCGCCTTAACAATGAAGTTAGCTGCCTGAAGTAAGTTTGGATTTAACAGACAATATCCATAAAGACAGTAAGAATCTCTTTTATCGGGATAAGTAAAGACAAATTCAAATATAGTCCATTAAATCAAGAATCTCTTCACTGATGAACCATTATATCAGGATTTTGCAACTTTGCAACCTCTGAAGGAAAAATCTGCACAATAACTTAAACATACATAAATTCCTTATGGCTTACATGGAGTACTAATAAGTAAAATTTAAAAAAAATGATATTACTTTTGAGTTCGTCATGAATTCCTGATTTTATGATTGAATTAGATGGACAATTAAAAAGAAAATGTTACTCTTTTATCTAAACATGGTTTACGTGCATATATGTATAAAAAAGAAAACTGTAGTTGTTTTGCTTTTATGCATAAAGGTAAAGGTAAAGGTTCCCCCTCACATACATGCTAGTTGTTTTCAGCTCTAGGGGGCGGTGCTCATCTCCATTTCTAAGCTGAAGAGCCAACGCTGTCCGAAGACGTCGCCATGGTCATGTGGCCAGCATGACTAAGCACCGAATATACACAGAGCGCTGTTACCTTCCCACCAAAGTGGTTCCTATTTTTCTACTTGCATTTTTTTACATACTTTCGAACTGGTAGGTTGGCAGAAGCTGGGACAAGTAATGGGAGCTCACTCTGTTACGCAATGCTAGGGATTTGAACTGCTGAACTGCTAACCTTCTGATCGACAAGCTCAGCGTCTTAGCCACTGAGCCACCATGTCCCTTGCTTTTATGCATAATACTACATAATTGTTGTTCTGCTTTTTTTCCTTTCCTTTTCTATTCCTTTTTTATGTTTGGTCTAATTAATAATTGTTAAAGGGATGTTTGCCAGTTAGTGGAGACTCTGATGCATAGTTGACAAGGTTTCAATCAATGCCACTGGAGAGCATGACAACAGTTTTAGCTGGAACCTACCTATGCGCCCTCTCCCCATTTATGGATCCCGTGGGACATGAAGCAGCAAAAGAGATTCCTAGAACACCACTGGAGAAAAAAGAAATACAAGTCCAACCAAAAACATGTAAGAGCCTACATTGCAACAGGACAAAATTAAAGCCAACTGAAGTCCTAAATACAACCCAAAAATGGTATCCCGAAAGGAAGTGAAACTAGGAGATGGAAACAAATGTGGTACCTGATGACACCTTCAGCAATAGCACTTAGACTTATATTCCACTTCACAGTGCTTTACAGTCCTCTCTAAGCAGTTTACAGCGATTTACAGAGTCAGCATATTGGCCCCAACAATCTGGGTCCTCATTTTACTGACCTTGGACGGATGGAAGGCTGAGTCAACCTTGAGCTTGGTGACATTCGAACTGCAGGCAGCCAGCAATCAGCAGAAGTAGCCTGCAATACTGCATTCTAACCACTATGCCACCGCAGCTTTAAACCAAACTTTTAAACATTAGTCTCTCTAATGCAAAAAAGAAAACTTTAAAAACAAACAAAGGAGCAATGCAGATTACAGAGGAACATAGCTAATTAACACAATTGCAAAAATTGATTTTAGTGAGGTGTGGTAGTGAAAGAATTAAGGGCACAATAATTATGAGTAAACAACCCTATAGTGACCTTGTTCCCTTAGTGTCCTTAGCACATTCTTATTTTGTTCATGGTTAATCCAGTGTTGCATTATGGTAATAAGAACAGCAAAACATGATTATTTTTCTGTTGACATTACATCCCCAAATCACATATGTACTGACTTGATTATCTGGGATAAATTTGGGCCTCTACATCAGGAGTAAGTGGGAGGTTGTTACTAAACAACCTAATCCTTTGATTAAAGTCTCCTGGAGCACAATACGTGTTTGGAACCATGGGATGGTGAAATCATCTTTTGAGGAAGGAAGGATTGCTCTACCTTCCCTGCAGGTAACGGTTATCCTTTCTCATCTCAAGAAAACATTGTTGGACCCAATAGCATTGGATGACTTCCAGCCTGTCTTCAAAGTTCCTTTCATGGGAAAAGTTGTAGAGAATGAAGTCTGTCTGCAGCTTTACAGGGCTTTGAAGGAAATGGTTTATCTAGAACCCTTAAATATAGATTTTAGTCCTGGACAGAGTTTTGATATAACATTGATTGTGTGTTTGTGGAAACTGATGGGGTGTGTATGTAGAGATAATGTATCCACCCTTGGCTATTTTGATATTTTAGCAGCCTTTGAAATTGTCCATCATGGTGTCTTTCTGAACCAACTCAGAATCCTGAATTAGGTTCAACTTCTTGCTTTCCTATCTTACCTGGATTGGGAAGTGTGTGTGTGTGTGTGTGTGTGGAGAGAGAGAGAGAGAGAGAGAGAGAGAGAGAGAGAGAGAGAGAGAGAGAGAGAGAGAGAGAGAGAGAGAGAGAGAGACTTGATAAGAGCCAAGGAGAAAAGAGCTTTAAAGAATACATTACATTATAATTTGTTAAGTCATTCTCCTTGGCATAGTAATTGCTCAAGATTTTCAGTGAATAAATTAAAACTATCACTTGGGAAAAGTGGATTTAATTTTCCATATTTTAATGCTTATCATTGAGCATTTATTTTGTCTTTGGTAAGAGGTTAGGGTAAGAAATGTATTAGTACTTGTGTCTTTCTTTGTGGATCAGTTTCAGTACTTGCATGTAAAACTGCAAGTTATACAGTACATAGGGAATATTTGGTCATAGTTTTAATCTCCAGGAGCTCAATGTGGCAGCGGTGGTGTGTGTGAAAATGGGTCCTACAGATTATAGAACAGAACTAATGGCTAAATATCACATTTCATTTCAATTGTATGTGTACTATCATTTTTCCCCACTGATCTAGTTAGCGTTCATCTCAGAAGACTCAAAACTAATAATTTCTTTCAGAAAATTAAAAAAAAAATGTCTGAAAATATGAATGTTGGAATGGGGTGTTTTCATTCCTACTAATTTGCATTAATTTAATCATGTGTTTTAAGAGTTCAATTAAAAAGTGCCTGTGGTTGCGTTTTCCAAAGTGTTTAACTTATGTATTCCTCCTCCATTGACTTTGCTTGTCAGGGGCTGGCTGGGAAAGTTGCAAATTGTAATCACGTGACTGCAGGATGCTGAAATTGGTTGTAAATGCAACCTCATTGCCAAGAGCCCAAATCATAGTCATAATTTCGGAGATCTATCCTTCCTTCCTTCCTTCCTTCCTTCCTTCCTTCCTTCCTTCCTTCCCTCCTTCCCTCCCTCCCTCCCTCCCTCCCTCTTAGCTTTTTTTCCTGCTAAAGCTAAACAGGGACACAAATTTATTCCTTTCTTGACCTTTAGAAATGAAAGGTATTTTGAAAGCACTGTAGGTCATTTTGTACACACACATTACCATTCAGGGGTCATAGACTTTCACATAATTACCTATTCCATCCCCTTTGGCTTGGCTTACTTTGATAATTTGAAAGGTCATACACCTTTCTGCCTTCAGAATACCTAGTCCTCTTGAGCAGGCATTGCTCTGCTGTGACAAAGTTATTATAGTACAGAATCATGTTTTGCTATCAAAGTTTCATCACAGGACCAAGGGAAATACTACAGCTTGCTGAAAAGACTGAATTTGGCAACCTGATTTTCTGTCAAATGTGCCATGTTACGACTGCTTCGTTGTTGTTTTTTAATGTTTCCATCTCTTTCTCTCTTTCTCTCAGAGAACCACACAAATGTACACATGTTCTACTTCTCATATTGTAGCTTTCGATCAGCTTTGATTAAAATGATGGGGTACTATACTTTTAAGGAGGTTTTGTTTTAGAATCTTAGAATTTGAACTGATTGCTTAATTCAGTCCGTATAATCCAAATGAAAGCAAATCTGAGAGATGGCTTTCTAGCTTATCCCGGAACACAAATTTGAAGACAAGATCACCTCCTCTAGGAATAGTTGACTCCATTGTCAAACTGCCCTTACTATTAGGAAGTTTTTTAAATATTCAACTGGAATATGATTCTCCAAATCTATTATCCTGTCTCCTAAAAACTGGGTTAATAGAAAATAGCTCTTCTATTTTGTTTTGTGTGACATTCTCACAGATCTTTGGGAACAGCATATTATATTCCTCTTACAGTATTCTGGTTTTGGATAAACCTTCCCATTACCTCAATATCTCTCCTCAGGACTTAATTTCTACTCCTCATTGTCAACTCTGAATGTGTTCCACTTTGCCTGAATTCCTCTGACCAGAATAAAAGCAATCATTTCCTCTGATTTAAAAACTGCAATTGTATTTGCTATTTTTGCAGTCACATGACATTACTGGATCATATTGTTTCTAAAAGTACAATATTGTTTTTCACCAACATTGTTACTTGGTCAGTATTCCTCCTCTATGCATCTGATCTCTCTTTTTTCTAAAGGTATAACTTTGCATTTATCTGTTTTTCTCAGCCTCTTTATCTAATCTAACAAGATTACTTTGACCATTATTTCTATCTTGTATGTTAGTTATCCCATCCCTTCCCATTCTCAGCTCATTCTGAACTTTCCCAATTGAGATACCATATCTGTAATTCATGGACAATCATATTAAGTCTTTTTGGGTGACTGTCCATATTTCCACTCATGTATGTATGTATGTATGTATGCATGTATGTATCTTTCTTTTGCTTTCTGGGTGGAATGTAAGCTACATATATTTTCAGTTCTTATTTTTCCACTTTTTTATTCTCAGTACTGCACATAAAAAGTTGATGAAATTGGACATATGCTTGTAATGCTTAAGACTGGAAGCCCAACTGGAAAGATTTGAAAATTGTGCCCTTGAAAGCGATCTTACCCTTACAGCCTTTCTTCATGGGGAAATAATATTTATTCTAATCCCACAGAAAAAGATATTCTTCTGGCATTCATTTTAAAATGAGCTGATAAATCTCCAAACCCATCAAACATCTTCACTAGATTACCCTTTTTATTTTCACCTTCATTTAATTCTTTAATAGAATGTTTGAATTAATAAAAGCGACACAACTTATATAAATAGAGACTGAAGAATAATTTATGCCCAAGGAAACCTCATTTAACCAACATGATACTTGATGGAAGCAGATTGTCTGTGTTGGAACAAGTACCATCTTTTGTTTCTCAAGTTAGGAGGGCCATAAGTGTCAGCAATTTAAGTAAGAATCATAATCATTGAGAACTATTTGCCTTCCAACCGCATTTTAATCCATCTCATTAAAGATGTAGCACATTAAGCATTCCATTTGTGGTAAATACAATTAGAATTATGAACCTTCACTTGGTATTTTTCTTTCTAGAACAGCTACCAAGTAACTATCTTACTTGGTAGCTAAATAAAAAGCACCATTTCTTTAAAAGGAGCTTTTTTAACACTAGTATACCCAACAGCTCCAATTGTGTCTTGTGGTTCTCCAAATCCCTCATCATGAAAACCTGTATGCAGTTAGGGACTGGGAATGTCAAAATAGGATAGGGTAGGGTAGGGTAAGGTAGGGTAGGATACTTTATTGGCCAAATGTGATTGGACACACAAGGGATTTTTCTCTGGTGCTTAAGCTCTCAGTGTACATACACACAACAAAGTGATAAGTCATAGATGATAAATCATAAGGTAAAATCATGATCATAAGATATAAACAACAAGTGATAACTCATAAGATAGCAATAGGACAAGGTGGAGGAAATATGAGAAGATGAGGAGATGAGAAAGATGAGATTAAACTGAAAGGCAAGTTTAATTGAAAAATCTGCATCTAAATTGCTCTAAATCTGCATGTGGAGACTAGCAGAGCATTTTAAATCAAGCTATGTAGAGGATGCTCAGTCTTTAGCCCTGTTAATTGTTTGTACAGTTAATTAATCTATTGGAGTGGTATTCTGTTAAATACCCATGGAAATGCATACATTGACTGTTTCAAGGTCAACACTTTTCTAAAGCTTGAGCTATTGAGTGGTTGCTCTCTGTGGCTTCCTCTTATAATTGGCTGACTTTCTCTGTTGCGGTCTTACTTTCCCATTTAAAAACCAAATATGAGCATCGGCGGCTGTTTCAAGGGTATCAGCAGAAAATGACTGTTGGCAAACATTTCAGGGTAAATCTAATGGAACTTTCTGCTCTCGTCTATGCACATTTAGAATACATCCTCTCAACATGGAATACTAGGCCTCTTTAGGCCTCTAGTTTCCAAATTTGTTTCTGCCGCTTGATGCAATTTATCTCCTCTGTCTGCCCTTTAATTGGCAGATTAATTGGCAAAAAAGGATAGAGGCAAAGGGTCGAAAGTAAGGGTATTCGCGTCCCCTTTTATTAGCCTGTGGATTTCTTTCATTCTTATATTCCAGTTTAATGAAAATTTTCTGAAGTGAAATACAAATTGGGATGAGTGCAGATATCAGGGTTGTTTTTCTCTTCTTTAGTTGGGATGAATGGTTTTATTTTGTTTTCTTATTTTATTTTATGATTTTCCCTATAACTCCAGTACAAACATCTATCTTAAGCAATACTGAAAATATTCAAATAAGAAAAATACTACACAGAAATGATTTTTTAAAAACTTTTTAAAAAGCTACTATCTCCTTTGTTTGATTGCTTTTTAAAGTTCATTTTAACTGGTTCCATGCCAAAGCAATTATTTTCCAATATTCTTATTTTTCCCATATTTTTATTTCCTTTGGTAATATTTTTTGTAAAATGTTCATAGGTCAAGTGCACTTTCTTGCACATCTTCATTGCAAGGTGACTCAGAGTATCTTATCTTTCATTTTATAATCATCTCTCTAGTGGTCTGCAGACTAACCAGCTTTCTATGCTTCAGTTAAATTCAGGGGTATAAAAATTGGCTCTAATCCCATTTGATTTGGAAAATCGAGTTGATCTGATGCTTCAGATAGGCTGAACCATTGAATTGGGTTGATCAGATTTGGAAAATCAATTTGATTCAGAGATTTGAATCAAGCTGAAAATCTCCTAATTAAATCCCAAGAGGCAGTATTATGCAAGAACCCTCTTTCTGACTTTTTTTGGATTAGAAAGCATAGACAACTAGGCAGACAGCAGTGATAGAGAGGCAAAACAAAAATCAACAATCACAAGAGCAATTTCTGCCATCTGTCAGTGAAAAGAAAGCTCAAAAGTGCCAAGGCTGGAAAAAAAATGTAAAGAAATTTTAAAGCACTCTGGGAATGAAGTAAAAATAAACAAGAAAGCTTCTTTTGCAGAGAAAAAGACTTTGGGGGAATTAGAGGATAGATTTCAACACACTAATCTACCTAGATTAGCACATTATTATTTTATCAATTCCCACAATTAAATGGGGGATGGAATTTTCACAGAGCCAGAAGAGCCCTAGTTAAGGCATCCTTTTTCCTGTACTGCCTGCTTATCTATCTGCCTGTCGTAAAGTAAGAGAGAAGTTTGTTGACAGTCAAGATCACTCATTAGTCTGCACTGCCTTCCTTCCTTGGCTGGTGGTTGGCTGGTTCACTGCAAAAGATCCCAGTGTGAAGACATAACCAGTTTAACTGATTTGAGCTTGTGAATATACTTTCAGAGACACTATAGATTTAGACAATAACAGACCTACTCAGACCTAACAGTTATTCTGCTTGTGTGGGAAAGTTTCTGCTAGCAGACTTAATAAATTGTAGTGGAGCTAAACCATAAGCTGATGTATATGAAATGTCAAATGAACTTTCAAGTAAATAGAAACATCAAAATAGCATCTGATGTGCATTATACCTTATTTTGCAATGCTAAATAGGCAGGTGTTAGTGTGGATTTTTTTGTTTTAATAATTCTGTTTGCTGTTACCTGGAGCATTTGCAATTCATTATTCTTCAGTCAAATATTTTATCTGAAGAAGAGAGGCACTTGTAATTAGCTCACATTTTTGCTCAAGAGGTTTGTGTCTAGGAAATGATGATGACTGGAGGAATTCAGCTCTGAGAATTATGAGAGGAAAAAGAAAAGTCTAGACTTTAGAGATGTGTTGTGGAAAGAAAACTTCCCAATTAATTAGAATCTGGGAAAAGAAGAAAGTTTTGTGTGAACAGGTAATTGAGAATCAAATCTTCAGAACCTCTGCCTTCAGAGGTTGCTGCATCACTTGAGGTTTTTAAGAAGATATTGGACTGCCATTTGGAATGGGTCTCCTGCTTGAACAGGAAATTAGACTAGAAGACTCTGTTATTCTGATAAAAATGTGATCTCCTGCATTTTTCATAATGTAAAGAGACTTTAGTTAACTATCCTTATGTTCCAATATATCTCTTCCCAAACTAGGCACAGACCAATATTTATTTGAGAGAGAGGAGAGGGAGAGGGAGAGGGAGAGGGAGAGGGAGAGAGAGAGAGAGAGAGAGAGAGAGAGAGAGAGAGAGAAGGTGGTGATGGTGGTGGTGGAGGAGGAGGAGGAGGAGGAAGAGGAGGAAGAGGAGGAAAGGTTTTAGAAGTCCTATTCTTCATAAGTACAGATACAAGCTAATTCCAATTAGCTGAACAGTCTAAGAGAAATTTGCTAAAGTTGAAGGATGCTGCTCACATCTGGAATTTTATAAGCCTGTTATGAACCCTCTCAGAAACTTGGTGCTAGGGTGTTGTGACCATTTATAGCAAAACTATTTAGTAAAGACAAACTGTTCTCACCATCCCATCTAGCATTTTTGGATGCTGTTTGCCCCCTGTCTGCCTTGAGGGTGAGTTCATTTATAGTAGGTGGCCCTACTTCCAAATAGAATATGGGATTCTAGCCATCAATCATTCTGTTTTTCATGATTTATTTACTTATTTATCCATTGTATTTATAGCTGCCGAAGCCATAAGGACTCTTGATGTTTGACAAGATAAAATTTACAAGAAACAATTAATAATGAACAATAAATAAAAAAAAGATCCACATAGGATAAAATTAAAATAACAGCACTAAGCTATAAACAAACTGAGATGCAAACAATGTTCAAATTTCCCCTGGAAGAGCCCTGTTTCGAACAGTCTCTAGAAGGGAGATAAGTTGGGAGCTAATTGGTTTGCCACTAGGACCAAAGGACTAGCACCATGATCATAAAGCTTTGTCACAAAGTTATGCAATCTGTTCCCACCTCCCACCTCCCGCCTTTGCCATGAGAATCAGGGAAAATTTTAATAAAAGATATAGATGAGACTCTGAAAAGAAACTTTTAGTTCTCCATTTTCTACTGCCCAAATTAAGTTCTAAATTTAGATCCCCAAAATGGTAAAGAAGGCACAATTTAATTTTCCATGAATGAGTACAAAATCTATTTAGAAAGATTTTTTAGCATAATAAAAAATAAGTACACTTTTTAAAAAAATCACAAGAGATTTTTATCTCTAATTTTCTTACAGGCAATATGATCATTGTTTATTTGTGAATAAAGCAGAAGCTGAATAAAATTCCAGCAAATACTGTGAGATGCCTTTTTAAGTAATACTTTCAATACAAGGATTAGAATTAATCTGATTTAGTCTACCAACAAAGAAGCATATTCCTTAATCCTAAACAGATTCATCCAAATGATTAATCACAGTCTATTACAAAACACTGGAGAGATCAAAGGACACTATGCCTGTAGATGGAAAAGATATTAATAAAACAAATTACCCAACATAATCAACATGTCATATTACAGAAAATTTAAAGAAAATCCTACAGGCCACAATATTAAAAAACTCACTCCTGGCCTGAACATAAAATGTTCGGGGAGGGAATCCCAATATATTTGTTAAGCACCTTTTCAACTTTAGGGGAAATTTCAATCCTTTTCTTCTGAATTTTGGCAAAAAAAGATCTCCCCAATATTAGTCGGTGAATTGGAGAACTTGCCTAATGTAATATTTAGTGCAACTCTTTCCTATTCAATATTATCAGTCATCGATAGTCAAAGAGCAAAAATTATGGGTGATGTAATAATTACTTTGCATCATATTAGAAAACTTTATTGAGAAGTACCTGGAATGCAAAGGTTTTGTCTTCTAGGGAAATATTGAAAATTAAACCCTCATAATTTGAGAATGTAAGCCGTGTGTTTACAAAGAAGAAAGACAGAGCATTTTTCTTTTTTTTTAAAACAAAACAAAACAAAACCTTACCCTACCTGTTTTATTGTATATTCTTTCATGTGCTGCTATTGACTTTATGGCACACAATCGCCACAAGTTGATTTGATTTATGGTACATTCTGTGATCGTCCAGACAGCTTGCTGCAGAATGACAAAGAAGTTCTGCTTCTTTACCTTCCTAATCAATGAAACTCAAGACAAGACCAGGCAAAACATAAATTCGCACATTGGAGATATTGGAAGCCCAAAATGTACACCAATGTGATCATCAACGTTTTCATTTAATACATAACTCCTTTTCTCTCCCTCTGATAGGATACATATCGAGGCGGGCAAAAATAATTGAAAGTTGCTTTCAAACCTAACAGTAATAGAGAAGAATTACAGGCTTAGCGGGACATGGCAAGGACTGCCTTTAGCTAGCAGCTTAGAAAACTGATTCCTTACACACTTCCATTGTTCTGAGTTTAACGAGAGAATTAACCAATCTCGTGTATGTCCATACCATGTATGATTTTTTTTTCTTAACAGTTAATCAAAACTTTTCAAATGAGAATGTAGTAGGTCATACTTCCTGGACAATGTTGGGAAACACAGCCCTTCCATTTGTAGGACTAATGCATGGCAAAACAAGATAGAAGATGCTATTTTTCCCCCCAACCTTGGGATGTGTGACAGATGCCTCTGTTTCACTGTTTAATACAAGCTTATCTCCAAAAGCAAAGTGTACCTTCAAGGACAATTATTGTTCAGCACAGCACTTTTTCAAATGTTCCAATGTAATTTACAAGCGAAAGGGCTGTATATTGAAATTCATATACTATACAAAGAGAGAGACAAAATAGGTCCAGCATATTGGTGGAAAACAATATACAATCATCAAGTGTATTTTAGTTATAATCAAAATCTATGTTATAAGATCAGCCCTCCAAACTCTGTATCTGTACATGTGCATTTGTAAAGTACATACAATAACATATGAATGTTTTAGGGTACAGATATTTTTGTGTGAATCTTTTCAATGGAAAAAAATTGGAAATGAGGAAGAACAAATTATGTTGGAAAGAAGCAGAAGATGACATACTAATTTAGCTTCAGTCAATTCCATGATGTTGCTGTAGTCAAACACAGCATGCCAGTCCCTCCATGATATCCATGAAAGATGTTCAGAAAGAGTGCAGAGAAGAGCAACCAAGATGATTAGGGGACTGGAGGCTAAAACATATGGTAAATGGTTGCAGGAACTGGACATGGTTAGTCTAGTGAAGAGAAGGACCAGGGGAGTCATGATAGCAGTGTTCCAATATTTGAGGGGCTGCCACAGAGATGAGGGGGTCAAGCTATTTTCCAAGGCACCCGAAGGCCAGACAACAAGGAATAAAGGATGAAAACTGAACAAGGAGAGATTCAACCTGGAAATAAGGAGAAATTTTCTGACAGTGAGAGCAATCAACCAATGGACCAGTTTGCCTTCAGAAGTTGTGGGAGCTTCATCAAGAAGAGAATGGACTGCCATCTGTCAGAAATGGTGTAGGGTCTCCTGCTTGGGTGGCGGGTTGCACTAGATGATTTACAAGGTCCCTTCCAACTCTGTTAATCTGTAATCCATTGTGCAGCATTGTTATCTGCCAAACAAATAATTGTGTGTAGTGTGTGGTGATCATTTGTTGACATTCCTTATACTTATTATTGTATGGATTCTGGGGATTGAGTATGCTCAAACAGCTCGCTGTACATGTGCATCAGTCACTTTGCAGGTATTTTTCTTCCACAATAGACTTTAGGATAGGAACAAGAAATACCCCATGCTAAATAATAGCATGTATTACTTTACATGTTATAGAAGAAGTTGCACAAACTGCTGCAGTACATCCTTGCTTTCTAACATATTACTCTTATCTATCAGCCGTGCTTAACAAATATTTTCTATACCATTTCCTTTCTTCTGTATCAATATTTTTTAAAATTGCTCTTCAGCAGTCTCTGCTCTAAACAAATCCCATTTATTCTCAGCATTTATTGTATATTATATTGACTGATACAGTGTCACTGAATTAATCTATTGGGATCCCTGAACAGAACTCAGTGGGTGTAACATATACAAAACCAGTACATTTGGAACAACAACATCTGTATAGGTCCCGGCCTAAAATGTGGCATACCTTACTTCCTTCAGCTAAGAGCAAGAGAGAAGCAATTAGAAAATTCAACTATTCAATATAATGAGTGCTTGACAGGTTTTTTTTATGTTGTTGCTGCATTTATCTTGTCTCTAGCTATACATAATAGATTTGTTTACTTATCTATTTACAATATTTGTCAACTATCCCAATCAATTGAGATTCTGGGAAGTATACAAAAAAGGAACAATAGAATCAATGATAAAAATAATAAAACCACCATCATTAGTATACCTTGCTATAATGGTAGTCTACAATCAGTCTGAGCAAAATGTTATTGAGTAACTTGTGAAAAGCAAGGTAAAATGGAGATAAATGTAGCCTCAGGAAAGCATGCAGAATATAATGGGAAAAGGCTGTTGTCTTGTCTATGCCTCATCTACCCAGTAGGATGGGGCAATTCTCAAGAAAATCACTCTAGATTTTTGGATTGAACTAGTAGAATTTATTCTTGCCTGATGCATCCCTGTGCTTTACCATATAGGAGACTGGAGAGTGAGTCAGGCCATGATTACAATGCCAAATTTGATTGTCCTCATAGCAATCTTTTCCCCTTGCAAGATTTATTTTTTATACTTCTGCAAATTTTAAACATCTCTTGGAGACTAGATAGAGAAGATTGCATTCAGGTATATAACTGAGATTATTGTGAAAAGATCAAGAGACATTTATTCATGGAACTGCTGGCCCGGAAGAGTTATATCAGTTCCTCATCTTCTCTCCTAAGTATTTTAAAGGAATAAGAATCAAAATGCAAGTATTTAATTAATTTGTTGCCATTTTATTGCATTTGCTGTATTACTGTTTTACTTTTCATATTAAAAGTATGTTTTTGTTGTAACATCACTATCCTTAGCAGATTCCTCCAATCAGGACTTGGAGATAAATTAAGAACATGTGACATTTGATTGTTTGCTTGACTTCTAGGACAGACTTGGCAGAAGTCTCAGAAACACAGTTTACCTAGAGAAGAATCCCTATTAAATCTCTGTTAAAAACAAGCTTACCTAGAGAAGAATCTCTATGAAAGACAAGAATTAATCAATACAAAAAAATTATTCAGGAAAAGGAGGAAGATAAGACTCCATTGAAGGTCATCTAACCAAGCTAACATTTATTATTTATTTATTCAATGTGCATGGTTGCCTATCTGAAACAACTGATTCTGGGTAGTGAGTAATCATAAAATCAATTAAAATAAATTACGATCACAAGACAAAAAGAAAAAATAAATCCATATAGCAGTCAATAATTGTTATAATCCATAGACATTAGTGCTATCAGGAAACAGGGTCCTTCCGACACTTGGGACCCCAGGCCCAGGCCCATAAAGAGGTATTCAAGGTCTACCAAAAGGCCTGTAAGGTTAGGGTCATTTTAATTTCTGGAGGGAGACTGTTACAGAAGGCTACAGTATAGAAGGTATACCTGCTGGTCTTTGCCAGCCAACATTCACTTGCTGATGTGACCCAGAACATGCCCACCCTGCCAGATGAGATTGGATTGGTACAAACACTTGAGAGAAGACAATCCCATAAATAACCCAATGTCAGATCACGAAGGGCTTTAAAATGATAATCAGAACCTTATATTGCATCTAGCATTCAATGTAGTTGGAGCAGCCCCATGTAGAACACATTGCATTAATCTAGATGGAAGATCAAGAGGGCATGAGTGACAGTGAGCAGAGTCTCCCTGTGCAGGAATGCACAATTAGCCTAAGGTGACCAGATTTTAACATTGGTAAAGCGGGACACCCACCATTTTGTGGGTGTGGCTTGTAGGTCATGTGACCGGGTGGGCGTGACTAGCTGGTGATGTGACTGGGTGGCCATGGCTATGTGTATAGAAAAAAGTCATTTCTGACAGGTCCTCGCACTTTTGACTGGTCCTCACACTTATGACCATCCTCACATTTATGCCCGTGCAGCATTCTTAACAACCATGTCACTCATTTCACAACTGCTTCTCTTCACCATGGTGACAAGATAGGGCAAAAACATAAAATGTGAGGACAGTCGTAAGTTCAAGGACTGGTCAAAAGTGCGAGGACCAATCAAAAATAACTTTTTCAGCCCTCTGAGTAGTCCATATGCATAAAAGGATACAGCAATAGAGAGGGTTGAAGGAAGGGAAGGGAAATTACAGTAGGAGTGAGGGTAAGAGAGGGAGGAAGAGAGGAGGAGGAGAAAGGAAGAGGAAGTAGGGAGGAGAAGAAGGGGGGGAAGAGAAAGTAAGAAGGAAAGAAAAGAGAGAGGTGGTAGGTTTGAGGAGAAAGATTGCTGTACAAAAAAAAAGATGAAAGGGAAGAAAGCCAACCCCAAACAAATATAAAGATATTAAGATAAAGAATGAATTGTTAAACTTTAAAGAATAAAAGAGATCAAATATGAATAAATAGCAATAATTAGAAACACACATACAAACATACAATGTATTTTCTTTGAACAGAATATTTGGCTGGTTCACAAATTTAAACAGTGTTTAGTCATTTCAATTAAATTTACAATTTCTATATTTCCTTTTTGCCATATTTATTCTTCATCTATTTTTTTTAAAAAAACCAATATTATCCTTCATCCTCATCTCTAATCTTAATCAAATTCAATTTTTCCCTTCTATTCTATATTATACCCCTTCCCATTGTCATCTATTTTTATATCCATCCTCACATTGGTTAATTATGTAATTATGTAATACAGTTGTTTAATACAAATTCAACATTTTAATATAAATCAATTAGTTATATAACTATCTTTTTTGTATATTAATCAATATGAACATGAATATTCCAATTATTTCAATGCAATCCAATTTCTTACAAATCAATTAATTATATTTACCAATAATAATAAACCAAATAATTTCTCCCATATATTCCTCCAAACCACAACTTAACCATTTCTGCTTTCAACACAATATACAATTAATAGTATCTCAATTATTACAATTCCCTAGTTAAATAGAGCTTTTTTCTTTTGTGTTTTAAAATCTTGAACTCTCCTCTTTTGCCCTAAATTTCCCATTGTTTGCAGTTTTGCACCTACCTTTTTTGGTGAGCAAAAAGAAAAAGAAATCTCTCTCTGCCTCATTTTGCCACGTTGCAACAAAGACCCTTCTTTACTTTCAGTTTTGCTTTTTCAGCATAGTTAGGGGGAAAAAATCTCCAGCACTCTGCAGCTAGCAACTACAGAGCCCTGAGCAAAACAGCTGAGAGCAAATCACCTGAGAGTCGGGAAGCCGATCTAATCAACTTGTGCTAATTAATCTATGCTGAAGCTTTAAGGGGCTGTTTTTCCTATTTTTGCAGGCATCAGTCTACTCATTTGTTTTCTTTTAACACTGATCAGTTGTAGGGCGGCCCTTTGAAGCCCCGCGGCAAGAGTTTAAACAGTTTTTTCCCCTCTAGCCATCAGCTGGGACTCAAGAGGCAGCTGGGAGCAACCCACCACTGCGCTGTTCCCTAGCTTGTCGTGCATTCTTTCCAAAAATCGGGACTTTTTTAAAATGCCGCGGGACGCGGGACAAATTGTTCAAAAGTGGGACTGTCCCGCCAAAAGTGGGACTGTCCCACCAAAAGCGGGACGTCTGGTCACCTTAATTAGCCCCAGCTAACCACCTGATTTTTCAACAGAAGCTATGACTCCAAGAGGACCTCCAGATCATGCACTGCATCAATGGTAAAATCTATTTTTTTTAATTTAATTCAATTTAATTAATCATATTTCTATGCCACCCAACTCCCAAGGGACTCTTTTGCTACTGGTTCTGTGAGCGTGGCTTGATGGGCATGGTGTGGTTTGGTGGGCATAGCTTGGTGGGCTTGGCTTGATGGGCGTGGCTTGGTGGGCATGACAGGGGAAGGATACTGCAAAATCTCCATTCCCACCCAACTCCAGGGGAAGGATATTGCAAAATCCCCATTCCCGCCCCACTCCTGGCAGAAGGATATTGTAAAAGCTCCATTCCCACCCCACTCTGGGGCCAACCAGAGGTGGTATTTGCCGGTTCTCCGAACTACTCAAAATTTCCACTACTGGTTCTTCGACCTGCTCAAAATTTCCACTACTAGTTCTCCAGAACCTGTCAGAACCTGCTGGATTTCACCCCTCCACTGCATTCATCTGAGGTAATCCACCCTATCCAGAACCAAAGGGAGAAAAACTTTGACACTGGAAGACCCAAGCACCTAAAGCAACTTGTTCTTGCTTAGATTAAGCCAAAACCCATTGTGCCCCATCCAGGCCTGTAAATTCTCCAGGCATTGGGATAGGATACCCATGGCATTGCTCAGACAACCTGGGGTGGGGAAATAAAGCTGGAGAACCCCAAACTGTAGGATCACCTCACCCTGGAGCCTCATGTAGATGTTAAATATCTCTTATTTAATCATGTAGAAGCTAAATAAATAAAATGTAAGGATCCTGCTCTTGCTGAACATTGATTTTACCAGTTGAGGAAGGCTCTCCCTTCTGACACCACAAATTTTGCAGAATATGGGTCAGAGAAAGGGGTCTGAAAAGCAATTGAAGGAAGTTAATAAAGCAAGAAATATTCTGGTTTCCATGATAAAATGGCATCCTGTTTATTTTGTGAGCTTGGAATGTAAAAGATTTCATAGTTAAAATGAGGAAAAAGGTGACCACTTTACTTGGCCTTTTCTTTGGTTGTGAGATATCTCTAGTACTGTGTTTCCAATTCTGGTGGACTGTCCAAATTCACAAAATAGTGAACACACATTTAAGGAGAAGATACTAATGTTGAAAGCTTCCTTGAAAGTCAAAATCTTTTTGTTGAAAACAACAGTTTCTTTCTGAAGGCATATTAGGGTAATAAACTGCAATCATGAAGGCATTGAAGACCTGCTCAAACCACATTATTAGGAAGTATTGGATCACCAGAATAGATGAGTAAAACATATAGATATACTACAGAGAACTTATCCAGAAAATCATGAACAATATGAGCCATAAATAATTTAACTAATGAGAGGCTGTTTGACAATCCAAATAGCAATACCATATATTTATTAAATTATTAAATACAATTCTGATCAATGTTTAGCAAAATAAAACACAGAAACAATTACCAAATAAAGCAGAAGAAATAAAACAGTCATTTAAAGATGTGCAATTGTGAGTCGAAAAAGAAAGAAGGTCCCACTGCAAGACTAGGATATTTGATGCCTTTTTATGGAAATCACTGATGATATTTAAAAAAAAAATACAACTCTATTACAGTAGTGCTGGTAGGATTCCAGTCTGACAGTAAATAACAAAACTTCCCTTCATCATAAGGGATTTATTGTTTTATTTTTGGAGAAGGCAAAAATATATCCGCATCAGGGATAGGTTCTAATTTTTTTTACTACCGGTTCTGGAGGCGTGGCTTATTTTGTGAGTGTGGCTTGATGGTCATGTGACTGGGTTGGCATGGCCAACTCAATGTCACTCACATCAAGGGGTGCCCTGCCTGGCCCCTCCCCTCCCAGCCATTCCTTGTCACACCCAGCCTCAACGTATCTATAGTTCTGTAAAAATGTTCTTCACCTTTTTTCAACTTTATTATCTTCATACTAAAGATGCACTTTCATGGACTATTGAAAGGAGGAAATGGCTCACATACTTTGCCCAAGAGTGTGATAGGTAACAGGCTTTTAAGGGGCTGCCAGAAAGAAGGAGGGGCAATGTATTTTCCAAAGCACCAGAAGGTAAAACAAGAATAGATGGAAACTGAACAAAGAGAGAAGCAACCTAAAACTAAGGAGAAACTTCCTGATCGTGTGAACCAATATAGAAATATTTGAGTCATAATTTCACATATAAAATAGCCATTCATGTAATACAACTTGCATATTGTTCAAAACAGTCATTAGTATTATGGCTGATGTTTGTCAGCAAGCCTAAAAGTCAAAGATTACAAGAGTGCTTCTTTCTCTGTATGCATGGCAAGCAAGGCTAATAAAATAAATACACATGGACAGTGCTCAGATAAGACGTCTCTAGGGTTTGAAGTTTATAGCAGGCAATGCTGAACCTGGGAGAATTTGTCCAAGAATACTTAAATTTCTACTTTCAGTTGATTCTACCTCCCACCAGTATTTTCTATAGTAACAAAGACAGTTAAATATTTATGCTCCTGTTTCATTCAAATCATATTTTGAATCATTTTGAGGTCCTATTTGATTTTTCTTTTTTTAAAAAAATCCCTTCTGTGATCATATTAAAAGATCAGAAATTACATTTGCTAGTAATATTTTGTTAAAAGATCAGAAATGGCAGACATTTGCTAGTGATATTTTGTGAGAATCTAGGCTGTAGGATAGAGGAATAAGATTGATTGTGGCACGGCAGAACTGATGGAGCAGGATCTGTCCCTCCTCATCTAGCTCTAAATATTGTGTTTTAACAGAGTTCACATATTTGCTGAGTGGTGATTTGAGATTTTAGAAACTCTGAGTCTTGTATGGAGGGGGAGGAATTTAAATCAAATGCTCTTTCAATCACTTACCTTATATAAAACCCATGTGAATGTGTGTATGTGTTTGTGGATACATACATGCCTACTATATGCATGTATGCATACATACAAGGGTGTGTTCTTTACTACCTTTACTACCGGTTTGCAGCGGGCCCACACACACATTCGTTTCACTCGCACACGCGCATGCTCTTCTGCACATGCGCAGAAGTGTTTTAGAGACGTCAGGGTCGGTGGGCGGAGCCTCCCACCAGTTTTACTACCGGTTCTATAGAACTGGTGCGAACCGGGGGCAACCCACCACTGATACATACACATAAACAGAAATAAATATAAATATATACAAGAATATTTTAAAATAAAATAATACAAAATAAATGTTATTTTAATATAAAATAACCCTTTTATGTGACTTATTTAGAATAACAAATATTTATACAAATATAACAAATCATATAAACTATTGGTGATTCTCTGACCAATACCTATTGAATGTGATATACTTTCAAAGAAACAGCCATTTTGATTGTATTGTGTTGGTGAGATAATAGGCAGGTATCATAAATATGTGGTGCTGACATGCATTTTGTCAGAGAAGGGGTTATGTACTCTTAAGTAAAAATCACTGTAGTAGTCATAACAGAGTGGACTATGCACTCTTATTTCAATTACTTTGCAGTCACATAGATATATGATTCCTTTATCTTCTTTGGCAGACTGCTGAATGGAATGCACAGAAATTTGCTAATGGCGTCATCCAATGATATTTTGCCATATTGAGCATGATTTAAGTACCTCACTGGCCTTTTGCTATAAATAGGTGTTCTTAAACAAACTGAGCCTGTTATCCTGCTCTGATTATATTGATGATCTCTGTCAAGTATTTTCAGTCTAAGCACCAGTTTTGCACAAACACAATGTATCGCAACTAAAGAAAAACTGTCTTGCTGCACTTTCTTTGGTATGAGCTTCCAAATTAGTGGAATCTATATTCCAAAATCAAGGATACTAAATACCTTTAATATAAATACAATTTTAACCAAAGATTAAAATATCCTTTCCCATTGACTTGACTTTGATGATTTACTTTTGAGGTAAAGAGTGTAATTTGAAAGCAAAATCTTAACAACATTGATTGAACTGATTCCAAATAGGTTACTCTTCTATATAGATCAAATTCTTCTCTGTATAACAATTGGGCACAAGATTTGATTAAGAAACTATGAATTGTTGTATGTATGAATTGGGCACCTAAATAATAAAAGAAAACAAGGACAGCTTCAAACTCTTTGAATATTCTGTTCCACTGGGAATGAAATAGCACCTTTATGTCTTTCTAAAGATGTACAGTGGTATCATGGTACTCATTGTTAATTGGTTTCAGGAAGTACATTGAGTACCAAACAATTTTTTCTCCAAAAGGAATAATATAGTGAATCACAAGGCAGCCAACACCAATAAGGTTCTAGCTTGTGTACTGAGTACCAAACAATGATTACAGGGAGAAAATGTTCTCATCAAAGTGTGTTGACTGTCAAATTTGATGAGTTTCAAAGTAATTGAGTACAAGATATCTCTGTAATGAATAACTTCAATTCTGGCATAAGAACTATTCCCTCAATCTTCACAGCCTTCAGCAATAATGGGGCTATTCATATTGAATAGCTTTCAATTGAAAATTCCAATAGTTTTTCTTAACCAATGAATGCATCATATAAATGTCATACAGAGCCAATCTGTTTGGTATCATTATCTTCCTGAAAGTGAATATAATTTTTAGACCACTCCTAATCCTTCTATTTGACTTATTTAGAAGGATAGTAATGGGAACCCAGTCATTTTTCAAATAAATTAAATACATGAAAACTTGTTGCTGCTTTTTCAATAAAAATGAGAAGGGGTTCGATGGCTCAGCAGTCCCAAAGATGCTTTTTCAGGAGGCAACTGGACTTTCTTGTTTTTTTCTTTTGAAGATATTTCGTTTCTCATCCAAGAAGCTTCTTCAGCTCTGACAGGATAGTGGGGAATGGAAGGATTTATATTCCTTGCATCCTTCCATTCCCCACTATCCTGTCAGAGCTGAAGAAGTTTCTTGGATGAGAAGCGAAACGTCTTCAAAAGAAAAAAGTAAGAAAGTCCAGTTGCCTCCTGAAAAAGCTCCTTTGGGACAACCATGACCTGGATGAGTGAGAATCTCTACAGACAGCTCAGCAGTTAAACACACTGAGCTTGTCAGATGGAAAGCTAACAGCCTGTGTTCGAGACCCAAGTGCTGCACAATGGAGTGAGCTCCCATTCCTTGCCCCAGCTCCTGCCAACTTAGTAGTTTAAAAGCATGCAAATATGAGTAGATTAATAGGTACCACTTCTATGGGAAGATAACAATGTTCCGTGCACCTCAGCATAGAGTCATGCTGGCCACATGACCACAGAAGTGACAATGCTGGCTCCCTCAGCTAAGAAATGGAGATGGGCAACACCCACTAGAGTTGGACATTACCTTTAAAACACAGCAATTCCAGAGTATGTGAAGGATAATATGGATGCTCAGAAAGAAATTTTCATTCTAAATAAAATCACAAGTCATCCTTTCTGTGACCTGACAGTCTAAGTACAGTTTTAACAAGGACACATAATTCAACAGAAGCGGCATTCACCTAACTGACTGATCCTAGCAGAACCAATTGATCCTCTCCTCATTCTCTCAGCCTGCCTGTCACAAACAGTTAATTAAAAGTGCTGTAATCAGATATAATCTGTTTTCCAATTGGTTGGGACACCAAGCCATCTAATAGAAGTAATTGATTTGTAATCTGTGAAACTTAATACATGTAGATTTGCATTGTTCTTTTTGGTCTATCCCTGTCAAACAAATGTGTCTGCTGTTGCACTGAATTATCTGCTAGTTTCAAGTTTTCCTTTATTCTGGACTGAGCAGGAAACAAAAACAGTAACAGTACAAGAATGCAACCTTAATAAGGACAAATTACTTTCATTAAAAATGAGACACATATTTTTGCTTTCCTCTGTCTTACCTCTGTTTTTCCTTGATCTACTATTTTCTAAGCAGATTCTTCCATTAAGGAAAAGTTACCGGAAGAAAAAAGTTGGAAAAAACTCTATATTAAAGAGATAAGTGGCAGTTCCCAGGATCTCCAAAGTTCCTAAAATCATCACTGAGGAAAAAAATGGGGGAGGAAAACTCAAGTTTGTTTACATGCGTGTGAAACACCATTATCGCAGTCCCTATGAAGATCAATCCCACAAAAGATTGGAGCTCTCTTAGTCATTAGTCATATTTCAGAGGCTAATTTTGATAGTGTTTATTACTATGTGCCTCACCTTTTGAAGTGGCATAACTCTGTAATTCTTCTTAATGTGTTTGTTACTTTCTTTTCAGAAAAGTGGGTTTTAAATAATATCAGAGGTATCAAAATATGTTCTTACCTACAATAACTCATGCATATGTAGCCTCTGATTACATGTGTTTCTGCAGCACATTTATGAAGAAATTGTACCAAGATTTAAAATACAAATGTCTTTTGTTAAAATCCTTATACATCAATCACATTATAAAAAATGATGTTGAGACTTTGGAAAAAGTGCAAACAAGATCAACTAGGATGATTAAAGGCCCGGAGACTAAAACATATGAAGAATGGTTGCAGGAACTGGGTATGGCTAGTCTAAAGAAAAGAAGGACTTGACATGATAGCAGTATTCCAGTATTTGAGGGGTGCCACAAACAAAAGGGGGTCAGCTTATTTTTCAAAGCACCAGAAGGCAAGACAAGAAACAATAGATAGAAACTAATCAAGGAAAGAAGCAACCTGGAATTAAGAAGGAACTTCCTAACAGTGAGAACAATTAACTGGTGGAACAGCTTGCCTTCAGAAGTTGTGGGCGCTTCATCACTGGAAGTTTTTATGAAGAGACTAGACACTCACTTGTCTCAAATTATACAGGGTCTCCTGCTTGAGCAGGGGGTTGGACTAGAAGACCTCCAAGGTCCTTTTCAGCTGTATTCTGATTTAAATCAACCATTCAACTCATGTGTGACTAAATCTACAAATAATCTTCATTATACCAAGCAGCACAGGTACCCTACATCATGCCTCACTTGCCTTTTGCTTGCATCCTGGAATATAAACATCTGCTTTTCTTGGTCCATTTTCTGACTGTTGATCTGTGGCCTACATGCTGCTGTTAGACAGACTTGATACCATCATGTGCCTCTGTTTCTTGGATACTCAGTAGTAGTTTTCAGACCTAACCAGGATTACATCTCTGATTTGTAGCACTATTGGGCCCTTGATGTATGAGTTCTATTGTTTGGAGCAGAGAAACCAGTGGGCTATCAGATAGTATAAGGGATTGAGGGCCCTAATATGTATGACAGAAAGTCTCTGCTGATTTCATGCAGATTTCTGAGGTAGCTAAAATGGTAGCCTGCACTCAATGGAACACTACCTCCATTTTCACCAGCGGCATGTGGGTTATATCCATAGTTTCATTGACTGAATCTATTGAGTTAAGTGCTTTGTTTAAGTGCTTGGCTGCACTTCTTAAATCAATGTGAATTCTGTGAAAAGATGAATAGACAGCTTCTGAACAATACAGTTGAATTCATTATATCCAGGAGAAAAAAATTCATTTCAAAAACAATCAAACCCTCCTTGCTGTCATTTTTACTTAGGCAAAGTCCATTGAGAGAGCAAAAGAAAGATTCTAGTTAATTGTTATCTCTTTGGAAACTGTATAGATGCTTATTTTCATTAGTACATTTCTGGGAAATGCTGCTCCAGATATCACACAGAATTAATGGAAAAATGTTACTTACAAACTCTCTTCAGAGTTCTTCAATGATGTTTAAAATGTTTCTAGTCATACAAAGAGGCAAGATTGATCAAATTCTTTGTGATATTCTATACTACACTACAATGTGTCAGTTTCCAAATCTTTCCCTTTCCCCTTTCCCCTTTCCCTTTCCCTTTTCCCTTTTCCCTTCCCTTCCTCAACCCTATTTAGGCTCACATCTTCAAATCTGGGATCCTGCTGTTCCAAGAAATCTATAAGATGTCAATTCTCATTTATGATTAGGATGGTATAAGAGAAGAAGTCAGAAAAGTTGGTCAAGGAATGCTTTTCAGGTGCTCTCTTCCCCTTTGCCTTTACCCCTGACAAATTTTGGGTTCAACCAAATTCCTTACTTTGTAGAAATCTCCTTATTATGCAGAAATAATGGTTTAGGTCAACATAAACACCTACTATAAATATTTACTTCTTCCAATGCCAATATAATTACCTGTGGAAGTTTTACTCTTGGTCCCAGAATGGGTGGATCTGTTCACAGGTGATTGTCAGGAGTAGACATTTGTGGTGGCAGCATTCTACTTATGGACCTGTTACTCAAAGGGAAGTATGGCTTTCTTTTTACACTGTATAAAACAAAACAAAACAAAAACTGTACATGTTTGCAAGGTTATAAATCAGTTCTACTAAGTAGAACAGACCAGGAAATTAACTCCACAGGAAGGTTAAAATGTTTTGCAAGCCTATTTGTGCTGTAACTCCTCCTATTTCTTATACCACAGTGAATTAGGGAAGTGTCTGCCTGGGTTACTTCTGAATGTTATCTCTTTGTTCTTGACTTTTAAAAAGAAAATGTTTCAGCCCCTCTGTCTAAGTAATGGTTCTCACATATTTCCATTAAGGTCAACTTCCTTATTCTCTATAATAATTGTTTCAGGATCAGGCTGACTTTGATATTGCCATTTTAAAACAAACTTTGTTTCTTTTTTATTTTCTTTCATTTCAGGACAGATGATTATCTTTTTAAAAATTCTTCTCATTAATTGCTTCTGTTGATTTTTTTTTTTAAATTCAACTCTGAATTTTTTTGGGGAAAACAATAGAATCACTATTATTATCAGGTTTTTTTTCTCATATGTACAACTTTCTTCATCCATATCATAGTCATAGACCAGCATAGGATAACTTTTTTATTCTTTGTTTATTCTGTATGTCTCCATGTGTCCTGAAATCTGCCTAATGATTTTCAGAGGAGAAGAACAACTTAAAGGTGCTGTGTGGGTATATCCAAAGCAAGGCAAATTATGATACTAGTTCTCACAATTAAACTAGTTACTCTTATACTACTTCCCATTATGGACCAAAGCCTATTAAACCAGCAATTGGGAAGTGCCCAAATTCATAGGCACCAGCTGACTAATTGCACCATCCTTAAATGGAAAGGAATATACTTCATCACAATCTTCAAGCAATCTTCAGAGAAAAGGAATCACAAGATTCCTTTTCTCTGAGATACGTTGGGCTGTGGGAGATCCAGTTCTGTTTCATCTATTTGGGACTAGCCTCCAGAACTGAACTTCCAAGATCATAGTATTTCAACTAAATCTATCACTGTATCCTAAAAAGTATGACTAGACAGGCTCCATAAATCATTTTCCTCATCCCTTTGAAGAGCTGCAGTTTAAAGATCTTTAAATAGGAGTGGTTTCACTTTTGCCTTTTCAGAGATCTTATTGCTCTTGTGAAAGGTTTTGCTTACTTGTGTTCTGTAATTTTTTATTATTATTATGCACGACAATTTTAAAAATTCTCCTTAGCTGCAAATTATTATGAATTTTTTAATCAGTTTTAAAAACTAAGCTGAAACCTAGTTCACTTCTCAGATCTGTTCAAAAAATTAGTTCAAGTAGTGGGACTAAAGTAGTGGGATTAAACTTCTACTCTGCTGAGAATCTACCGCCTCCATTAATTGATTCTGCTGTTTGTAGCTAAGACGCAATTCACTGCAGAAGTTCTTCTTTCAGGTGAAATGTTACAACACACAGTAACTGGAGATAAGAAGCAGTTTTCTTGTTGCCTAGGCAACACTGAGCCATTTCTTTATGTTAAGTTGGATAAAACACCCTCCTTTAATGTCCTGCATAATATATTGGAGATTGCAAGACCCAGAATTACTAACTAGCATAATTTTCAGGAAAGCCAGCTGAGGCCACAATATAATGTCTTCTTGTGTTAAAGTATCTTTTTTATATGGAAAAAAAATTGCCCTGTGATGATCATATTTATAAGCAATCAAAAAGAAACAGTTCACATCTTGGTAAATTGGTACCCCAAAATACTGAAATGGCTTTTACATATTTTGCATATTTATTTTATGTATTTTATTTATTCATCTTAAAATTGTTATCCTATGCCTGTGATGGCGAACCTATGGCACACGTGCCAGAGGTGACACGCAGAGCCCTCTCTGCTGGCACGCGCACAGTCACCCCAGGTCAGGTCTCCGTGGCGTTTCTTTCATGAGATTCTGTTTCCCTGCAAATGACGAAATAGAATCTCACAAAAGAAAAAGATCTTACCTCTCGCCGCGCTGCTGGTGTTGGGATGTCCCGCCTTCTGCCAGCCAGCTAGTCTTCGGGTCTCTACTGCACATGTATGTATGTCCATGCATGCGCTCACACATGTCCGTGCATGTACACATTCACACACGCATGCACCTTTCAGTTTGGGAATGCGCACACGCACAGTTTGGGCACTCGATGTCGAAAAGGTTCGTCATCACTATTCTATGCAATACACATTTAAGATGACCAACAAGTCAAAAATGACAATAATGCAGATTTCTAATACAGAATATATCACATGTGGTATATTTATTTCTGCTAAAAGTAACAATTCAAAGTATACTCTAAAATACATGTTAAATATAAGGTTTCTTTCAAAAGTTGTTTTGGATCATCCATCTAGTGGGCTAGACAAAATATGGGTATTTTTGCTTCCAGATTTTTTTCTAGATTTATTGATTGATTAATGTTTCAATTCCAAAACATTTTACGGACCTTTTTCACATTATATCAATTCAGAAAAAAAAATATTTCTCAGTAGATTCCAATAGTTTTGTATACTTTCATGTTTTTCATAATGAAGCATACCTCTACACATCTGAGAACAGAAAGAAACTGAAACACTTATATCTGAAGACATTATTTAAGGTTCATATGCACTTAAGTCAAAATTGACCTAGAATGAAGATGAATTGAGCTGATTGATTGATTGGTCCAAAGTCATCCAGCCAGCTTTTATATCTAAGGCAGGACTAGAACTCACAGTTTCCTAGTTTTCTAGCCTGGTACCTTAATCAGTAAACCAAATTGGCTCTTTTCTGTGGATATGGCTTCTTTTTTTAATGCAGTTTATCAATGCAATGGTTATTGTTTTGTTTAAGATGCTATAATTAAACACTCACACTAGGAGATATCACTGATATCCTTTTAGAAAATGAAAATACAACATTTGCACCAAGGGTTTTAGTTTATATTGACATGGGGTAAATTTGATTAATCTGCTTTTGTGAGAATAAGCAACAACATAATTTATTTTTGGGTATTGAAAACCATGCACTAAAGAAGAAAAATAGATGTTTACTATACCATAATCAGGCAGAAAGGAAAGAAAATGTCAACACAAAATATTGTTTGTTTCAAGTGAGAAAATATTTTCTTGGGGTGTTGTGTTGTTGTTGTTTTAATAAACATGACAATATGTTGAGCTGTGATATGGGAAACTCCTTCAATTCTCTTCTCATTTATTATTTGTGAAGCTGGATCTTGGATATTCCTTCATTACCTAAGGCCATGATGACGAACCTATGGCACCCGTGCCACAGGTGGCATGCGGAGCCATATTAGTGGGCATGCCAGCTCAGCTCTGGGGTGCATGCGCGTGCTGGCCAGCTGATTTTCGGGCCTTCTGGGCCCACCAGAAGTAGGGAAACAGGCTGTTTCCTGCCGCTGGAGGGCCTGGGGGGGGTGGGGAAGGCCCGTTTTTTCTTTCTTACCTGGCTCCAGATCCTCTCTGTGTATCTGGGAATGGCGAAAACAACCTTTCCCTCTCCCTTGGAGGCCCTACGGAGGCTGAAAGGGCCCATTTCCCCACTCCCGGTGGGACAGGAAGTGTCCCCAGCCTCCAGAGACTCCTAGAGAGGCTCCTAGAGACTCCTAGAGAGGTTCTGGAGGCTGGGGACAGCAAAAAATGTCACTTCCTGTCCCACCGGGAGTTGGGAAATGGGCCCTTTCAGCCTCCGTAGGGCCTCCAAGGAAGTGGGAAAGGCTGTTTTCGCCGTTCCGAGATACACAGAGAGGATTTGGAACCAGGTAAGAAAGAAAAACGGGCCTACCAGGCCATTATGTGCCAGGAGCTGGGGGGAGGGGCTTGCACACACATGCGCGTGGGCACGTGCGCTCGCGACCCTCCCCTGCCCCCCCCTCTCCTGGCGTGTGATGGCAAAAAGGTTAGCCATCACTGACCTAAGGTAACACATAGTTTGTTGCAACATAGAACAGCTACAAAGACAAGGGTGGTTATTATGCAAATATTTTTATTGGAAATAAGTTCTTTGGTGGATAAAATTCTACAGTTACTAAAATTAGCAAAAAAACTCAGAAAAAATCAACAATCCATACACAATGTCTATCTAAAATCTCTCTCTCTCTCTCCCTCTCTCTCTCTCTCTCTCTCTCTCTCTCAGCTGTGTATATAGATACGTAGGTAATCTAAGAATGCAAGATAAATTTGTTCAGTTCAGTTTTGATAATACAAAAACAAGCAAGCATAAAAATGGTATCAGAGCTAAAGCTAAATTCCTAGATATAATTTACAGGAACACAATTAAGAATTAATTTCAACATTACTCTAAATAACATTGAAAGGGTATTTGCTTTCAAGCCAAAAATGGCTATCTAAAACCCCATTCTTTGCCATTCCACAAGAACTTTCCACAGAAATGAAATACTGAATTGTTACATTTTCTTTGGAATTCATTTATTCATTCAGTGTATATAGTTGTCCATCTCAAGAAATGATTCTGGATGGTAAACGGTGGTTAAAAATAAAAACAGACACATAAACAAAAATGTAAACACACAGCAGCCAGAAAGAAAGAAAGAAAGAAAGAAAGAAAGAAAGAAAGAAAGAAAGAAAGAAAGGAAGGAAGGAAGAAAGAAAGAAAGAAAGAAAGAAAGAAAGAAAGAAAGAAAGAACAACAATCATCCTCATTGCCAGAAGACAGATCCCTTCATAGGCTGTGGGTTCCAGCCTGAATACAATTTTCTATCTCTATTTTCTCTATCCACCAAACCCTTATAAATAATAATCCAACCAATTTTGGCCATACCCATTCCAGTGGTGATTTCTTATCCTCTGTGTTCCTTGGAGAGCGGAACAAATTAATAATTCAAAATAAATAAAGCAACCCTGTTTTGCATGGATGAATAATTTGTCCACTCTTGCTGTAAGCCAAGAAATCATCTTGCTCATCCATAGAGACCCAACCAAAAGTAAAAAAGAAAGGATTTCCTGATTATATGGGGATTTCATTGTAGTAAAGTTAAAGCTGACACCAGCCAGAGCACAGAAAAACTCAAAGAAATAATGCAAGATCAGAAGATGTGGAGAGGCCTGACGCATAGAATTGTCAAGAATAAGAAACGATTGAATGGGAGTAGAAAAGTAGGAAAGAGTAGGAAACATCATCATCATCAAGTGGCTCAGTGGCTAAAACACTGAGCTTGTCGATCAGAAAGGTCGGCAGTTCAAATCCCTAGTATAGGTCTCCTGCATGAGCAGGGGGTTGGACTAGATGATCTCCAAGGTCCCTTCCAACTCTGTTACTGTTATTATTATTATCATTCATTGATTGTAGTGAAAGTGCACTGACATGATGGCCATGCAGAGGAGTTTCATCCCATTCATCTGTCTACAGTACAGTGAAGACCACTACAAATGTTAGTTAATAACTGTGGGTTGCATTCAAAAGGTATTTTTTCAGATTCAGTTTCATTTTCCCCTATGAATCTACAGTCTCCTTGAGACTCTATATAGGTTTCTTCTTGACATTTAGTAAAGTTCATTCCTCAGATTAAAGGGTGTCATTTATTTAAAGTTTAAGTGGCATCAAACAGTGTTGCACTGTTGCCCTATTTGGTAAATAATTTGGGGAAGTCACAAAAAGGTGTATCTCTTTCACACAATAGCAGATCAAATGGATTATACTGAGAGACAGAAAGAGGGTTTTATCCAAAATTCCCCAGTGAGAATTTTGTGGCTCAGCAATGATCTGAAACCAAATCTCTGTGACATTTTATTCATGACATCAAACCAGGTCCCTCTTTCCTGATTTGCAGTACAATGTGTGGGTTGCTCTGAATCAAATCTCTCTTTTACCAGTACTACATAAGCATAAAGAAGCTGTTATTCTGAGAAGGTTAAAATAGCATTTGCGTAGGTTTGACAACTGGAAGCAAAAAACAATACTATCAGCTACTTCTTCTCTTTGTTTCTGTTTTCAGCAAGTCTCTTATGTGCTCAAACTTTAATGTCCTCAATTACTTCCCTTGTTTTAAAACAACAACAGCAACAATAATAGGCAAATGTATTTCTAAAATTTAGCTTTGATTGTTAATCAAAAGTTTGCTCCAAAGAATTTAGTATTTAAGTGTTCAAACTCATTTTTATCCTTTATCTAAGTGAGATCTGAGCAGGTGCTGCTGCAGGGATAACAAAACATTGGAGAATGAAGATGGTATGAAGTGTGTGGCAGTATTTT
This sequence comes from Pantherophis guttatus, assembly GCF_059756535.1. Lineage (NCBI taxonomy): Eukaryota > Metazoa > Chordata > Lepidosauria > Squamata > Colubridae > Pantherophis > Pantherophis guttatus. The sequence goes on from NC_142063.1 coordinate 165,487,732, forward strand.
TGTGATAGTGATGAATATCTGTGCATGGCAGTATCCTGAAAGCTACTTTGACAGAAATCCTTAGCAGAGAATATAGAGACCTTAGATAATTTGTCTCCAAGTGTAGCTCCCTGTTCCATATTTAATATTCTCACAAAACACATGCAGTGGTCATAAAGCAGAAGAAACAAAGGTCTATTAGACATATTGCCTTATTGGGCTGAGATATGCTTCTCCCCCCCCGTTAAGGGTCAATTTTTGACCCTGTGGTTGGATGAAATATTCATTTTTTTATGGAGAAGAAAGAAGAGGAACAGAAGCAGGAGGCAGCAATTCTACCCTGTTTCCCCTAAAATAAGACATCCCCTGATAATAAGCCCAATTGGACTTTTGAGTGCATGCACTAAAATAAGCTCTCCCCCCAAAAATAAGCCCTCCCCAAAAATATTTAAATGCATGAGCAGCCGGTCCCCACCATTTCCTCTGGTTAGGGTTAAGGAGACAGAGCTGGAAATCAGGTAAGACGGCAAAAGGAGCCCCATCTTGCTCCATGTGCCCCAAAATAATAAGAGATCCCCAAAAATAAGGCCAAGCACTTATTTCGGGGTTCAAAAAAAATATAAGACAGGGTCTTATTTTCAGGGAAACACGGTATATTAGAGATAGTAGACTGAAGAACTTACTGTGCTTAAGTTCTCATTTGCATAACTATTGGAGTTATTTATTGATCATGTCTGAGGATGATAAACCTAAAGGAAACAATAACTGATGTATATGTAATGTGTGGTATCCATTCCTATCCACATTCACATGTACATACACACACACACAAAATAACCCCTTCATTCTGACAAACAAAAAAGAAAACATGAATTTTGTTTTCTCATTAGCAGTAAAATACTATTAGAATAAATAGTCACTGTCTCTGGGATCAATTGCAGTGAAGAACTTCAGGCAGAATCTTTCACAAAAAGGCACAGAGAATATGTGTGACCTGGGGAAGGAAAATTGGGAACTTGTTCCATTTTCCATCTTTTTCTCCTCTATCTGCACAATTAGCACAACATCAAAAGAAAGAAAGAAAGAAAGAAAGAAAGAAAGAAAGAAAGAAAGAAAGAAAGAAAGAAAGGGCTATGGGAGTATAAACTGCCTGCATACAAGAGTTTGCATGGAATATACAAATATAGCAGAACAAATAAAGGAGATGCACAGAGAGTAAGGAATGAAGGAAATAAATGTGGGCTCATTTTCCCTATCATGTATGAAGCATGCACTTTGGGGATGCATCCTTCTGAACACTTCACTGACTGGATTTGTTAAAGTCAGAGAAGGACTTACCATTAAATCTGCTTTTCACTTCTATAAGCCTTCTTTTATTAATTTTGAATTTATTAGGGCATTAGTAACCCAACAGATAAAATCCCAAATAAGTTTCTTTTTTTCAGATGCAGTGAAATTGGTCTGCTACAACTGTCTCATGAACAGCCTCCCTAAAGACGAAAGCTGGAGATTGGATAACAGTTACCTAAAAACTCTGGATGCAGGGATGACTTTTTCAGAAGGAGAACAAGAGATTCCTTCAAGATTTTGATAACTTGGTCTCCCTCAAAAGACATCGACAATGTCCTGGGTCCAAGGGTTTTTCCTTCCAACATTTCTTCATAATGACCAGGAGAAGCATGGGTTCAGAGAACAAGCAGGTAGCACCTTATCCACTGTGATATCATCAAAATCTTCAGTCTGACACATTAAGGGAATATGTAAAGTCAGTGGCTGCATCTTGAAGAACTAGAAGGTCTCAATCAGGGGTGAAATTCACTTACGTTTCCCTACCGGCTCGCAAATGTGAGCGCACGTGCACACTTGCTACGCTCACACACGCCTCCTTCACACATGCGCAGAGCCTTCTGTGCATGTGCAGAGGGTAAAAAATGGGATGTGATGACGTCCAGGCAGGTGGTGCAGCCTCCCGCCAGATAGCGCTGCCAGGTCACGCGATCTGGATAGATCCAGCTGAATTTCACCACTGGTCTCAGTTTTTCCACTGCTCTGCCACATGGTCAATAGGCTAGGCTCTTTTGCTAGAAGCTCCAAAACATCTCTCAGTCTGAGCAGTAGGCCAAGCCCAGAAATTTTATCACTCTCCCAACATCCATGACATACAGAAACATGACCACAATATACAGAACAAAAAGAGAAAAAGCAAGCAAACAAATGAGGACTTGAGAGAAATAACTGGAGAAACCCTTCTGTTCAGATGCTTGTCAAAAAAAAGAAAAATATCTTTATCTTTTACATTCTCCAATCTCTCATATTTCTCACCACAACTACCTACTATGTAGAGGATATGTCTGTTTACCCTGGTTTAATCCACCCAGCTTATTAACAATCCCTCTCCTAACGTTCTAACAAACTATAACCATCTAACTTTTCCTAATTCACTGCCTCTTCAACTATCACATGCCTCGTGCATTCCCCACTGTTCCAGGAACTCTCACCAACTATTTACATTGATTGACAAGTCTCATGTCCCCCACCCCTCCTGCAATTCTTTTACTGTACTGAAGAAGATCTTTCTCATTTTACATACAATGTTTTGGCAATTCATTGCTATATTCTCCAGCATTACTGTCTCTTACAAAACAGTCTGCACTGTTACCATCATCATTGTTTGTTGCTACCTTAATGCTGGCTGCTCTTATATTTACTTATTCTGCTGCCTTCCCTCTCACTGGCTGTAATAAGCTTCGCTGATCCCTGGATACCAAGTTCAGTTTCAGCTCCTTGTCTTCACCATTGTCACCCTTCAAGAAATACTAGCAGCTGTCATGTTCTCCTTCCCACGTCCTCCCACAGGGTTGAAAGGTTGAAAGCACTGCTGAAGCCGATCAACTCTGTTAGTAGCTTTACTGCTTCTCAAGGATACCAATTGTTTTAAAGTGGCTCCCCTAGAGAGCTGGATCCTATATCAACATAAGTTTCTTTGTTGATCCCAGTCAGTATCTTTTAAAACTGTCTCAACATCACTGAACAACTTAACATGCAGTGTTCCTCTGCTCCATGCCTTACCAAAAGCCCTCTAGATTCACATCTACAGGCTTTTAGTTTCACATTAAATCCCACATTCTCTCATCATTATATTCTCCCCAATGCCTTCTGTTTCACACCTTAAACCCAATAATCCACTAACTCCCAAAGAAAGAAGCTCCATTAAGATCATTTAAAACAACTAATCCTGGACCATAACTAAACTGTTGTTTTTTCTCAGTGCTTTTTGAAAAGAAAAAAAAGGGGAGTGGAAACCATTCCTTCTCAAATTTCTTATTTTTAAAATAACTCGATAATTAATGCCCTAATGTTTCCTTCCAAGACTTTTTAATTCCTTTGCTTTTGTGCATGCATGGGGATGTGGTTGGATGTGGATGTGGGCAGTGGAGGGCTGCAACCGGTTTAACAACTGGTTCTGTGAGCGCCCGCCTAACGTGCTTGTGTGCAGCGTTCAAAATACAGCAATTTGAAGCTCAGCTGCTTATCTTCTTAGGTAGCACTGGTAAGTAAAACAGCGGAGGCGCGGAAATCAGCTGTGCCGCGCGAATCAGCTGAGCCAGAGAGAAGGAAATATAAGACAGGATAAGACTGATCATTGGAACTACTGATTCGCCTGAACTGGTCCAAACCAGCAGCAGCCCACCACTGGATGTGGGTGTTTGTGTGTGTGCACACACATTTTACAAGCCTTTTGGCTCTCTAAGAAACCTTTCTTATTCATCTTTTGCTACCCTTGCTAACAGCGTGTTTGCTTTTAGAGAAAGGGATGCATATGCCCACACACACCAGTGCAATCAATGGCTTTGAAAGTTGGAAGGCAACTTCTAACTAAAACGCTTTTTAATGAAACACTGTATTACGGGACAAAATGAGGGTAAGCGATATTAAATTTTTACAGGATTGATGTGTACATTCCCTGTAATACAGTGTCAGTGAAGCCCAAGAGGGCAGTAAAAGATTCAAAACAAACAATCATTTTACTATTGGCACATAAACATTTCTCGTGAGGTGCAATCATTAGGCACATCATTACAAGCACACACACAAATGCATACGCAGAATCACACCCCACCCCTTTTTTCATTCGTACCATAAAATAGATCTGGCATTTATAGAGCTCATCTCTGCCACAATACACCATCAAGGAAGGATTTATGGCAGCTACAGAAATTATATAACATTTGTTTGTTTACTGAATCGCTCCCAATCCTGCAAATATGGAGCACAAGAATGAGAGATGGGGTTTTTTTTGTTTGTTTGTTTGTTTTTACAAAGTATCTACCATTCTCCTTTCATTTTCAGAACATTTGGCAAAATCTCTGGTAGACTTTTGAATATAATCAGATGACGACTGACTTAATTGGAAAGTCAGCAAACATCTAGGAATGCCCAGAATGTTGTTTTAAGCAGGCTGATTTAATTCACATTTCTTGGAATATTATGCGTGTTATATTTTGGACTGGCCACTTCTGCAAATGTTACACTGCTCTTTTCAAACAAAAATGTCTATAAAATGTTGTATGCTGAGGGAAAAGCTTGGCTAACAATGTGCATAGTCAATGAAACCGCATGCAAAATCCGTAAGTAAAGGTGCATCTGAAAGCAAATGCTCAGTTTCATGAGTTTTTCTTTCACTGAGGGATGCAGTAATTTGACAGAACAGCCTTCTGACTAAATACATGTACTATTCATAATATGGGAATGCCTCAGCTGTGGCTAGAGGAAACTGTTTATTTCTTCCAACTGTGAGGCAAAACTGCACTGCTTTAGCCCCAATTCTTGCACTTGTAAAATTTGATTTTTCTCAGCCTATCCACAATAAAAGTGAAATTTGGGTTCCCTATTTGCTCCACCCATGCTACTGGTCAGCGTTCAGTGGACAAACTGGCATAATGGCTTCCCTTCCCAAATGTTTCAATTAGCTCAAGCCAGTCATCAGTAAGTGTTAAATTATATAAGCATTGTCCTAACCACCATGTCTCTCAGATTCCAGTTCAGCCAAACACCCAAGCCACAGAAGTAAGGAGTAGATGTAAAACCTGAAGAGCAACTGTGCCTCAAGCTTTCTCATATAGTTATAGAGTATTTACAATGAAGAAGTAACTAAGGTAATCACAAATGATTTTTGTTTCCAAAAATGAATTATAATAGAAGGGACATTAGACATCATATTGGCAGTAGAACCATTGGCAAGAAAGATTCCGCAAGATTGACATATCAGAAACATAAACTAAAATGATACACTGAGGCTATACTCATAATTACTCATCCGAAGCTTCCTTGTAATTTCCTAAGTGGTTTGTGGATGAAGCTTAGGTCAAAGTGCATGAAGTTTGGACAAGTAGTAACTTAAACTCTCACCTTCAATGATTTCACTTTTTATATAATTACTATGTTTTCTGAAACCAAAGCCTTAAGGGCAATATTTATACAGGTCAGAGAGTCATTTGTAGGTAGCAATGTGGAGAAATTTGTAATAACATATGTCTATTAATGTGAACTGCTAAAATGGATTTCCCCAAACACAAAAACAGGAAAGAATAGCACCTGCTAACATTTATCATTCTGCAATCAGGAACTTGCACAAAATGTTTATTTGCAAAAAAAAAAAAAAGTTTCTAAAAAAAGCATACATTTGGATAAAGGAATATATAAGAAGCAATATCTACATTTATATAATCCATCCATCCATCCATCCATCCATCCATCCATCCATCCATCCATTCATCTTACTTTTAGGAGATAATGTGTTAGAGAAATATCTATTAAATGAATATGTATCTAGGTATATTAAATATATTACAAACTGTTTTTATTGTTGTGTTGGTTAGTCTTGACATGTGGTAACTTTCTTGACAATATTTTCATAACTAATTTGCCAGTATCTTTTTCCTGAATGGTTGTTGTTGTTATTGTTATTGTTGTTGTTTGTTGGTTTGGTTGGTTGGTTGGTTGGTTGCTTGGTGTGGTGTTTTGTTTTGTTTTTTTGTCTTCCTAGCCTAGGAGTGACAGAGAGTGACTGACCCAAAGTCATCCATCTATCTTGGTGCCCCAGGCAGGACTAAAATTCATATTTCCCTGATTCTAGGAGAAAGCCTTTAAAAACTACACCAATTTGGCTCTCAAAAGTTGTATTAAATGTATTATTGAAACCTTGTATATATTAGAAAAAGTTGTAAGGTTTTTCTTGTACAACTTAGTTTGATTTTATAAAAGCCCAAAGGATCAAATAATCCTTCACTAATACTGACACTAAAATGAAACTTAATCAACAAATCCTGACTCATAAAGCCAATCTATATATGACATTAATCCTGCAAGTTATCCTTGAATAAAAACTTTTTCTTTGAGCAATAAAGAAAGTCATCCAAGTTGGTATCTTAAAATGTATGTTTGTATCAAACCACAATCTTGATGCGAATCTTGCTTTTTGAGACACATATATATTCTGGATGCATTTGTACAACACAGCTGACCTGGTCTTCTTCTAGTCCATGATAAACAATCTTTTGTACCCACAGGATACAGAAATGATGCAGACAAAAAAGGGTGATAACATTCTTTGATAGACTCCAGTCAAAGTGGCTGGGATGTGTTTATTTCTGTTTGTTTGTTTTAATTGTGTGTGTGGGGGGGGATAAAGTCTGTGACAATCTGAAGGGAGTAGAACCATCATGTACAGAATTGGAGGAGTTTACCCAGGTCAGCCATCTTTTTTTTCATGTTTCATTCCCTATTGGCTTTGGAGTCAGTTGTATCCATGCAGAGAAATGGGCCAAAAAAGTTGCAGTTGGTAGCTTTAATTAGGCAATTGAAATCCCAATCCATTGTTGTATACATTCTGGTGCAATGCATGTAAAATTGAGAAGTGTTGGGTCATGCTGCTGCTACTGCGATCTTAACCTTTTGACCCTCTAGGCAGGCACACTTGCTTGAGATGAAAAGTACCACAAATAATAAGGTAATGTACCTTTAGCACTCCAGAGGTGGGTTTCAGCAGGTTCTGACCAGTTCTGGAGAACCAGTAGCGGAAATGTTGAGTAGTTCGGAGAACCGGTAGTAAAAATTCTGACTGGCCCCGCCCCCATCTATTCTCTGCCTCCCAAGTCCCAGCTGATTGGGAGGAAATGGGGATTTTGCAGTAATCTTCCCCTGGAGTGGAGTGGGAATGGAGATTTTACAGTATCCTTCTCCTGCCATACCCACCAAGCCACGCCCACCGAGCCATGCCACACCGACCAAGCCACAGCCAGGAAGTTGGAAATTACCATCAGGCGAGGTCCTCACTTAATGACCTGTGTTTTTTCCACTTAACAATGGGAAAGAACTAAACACCACCAGGCTCCTGAGGGAAATGCACAAATGTAATTTTTTGTGCCAGTAAGTGTAGAACAAATAAAAATGAATGAATCAGAAGAACTTATGTTTTGTAAATGTGCTGGTAAAAAAAAATGAGGAAAGAGATTCAGCTAAGGGTTATAATCTTGTGTAACATTCAATTATTTATAATGGATAACCACTCTGAAATCAAGCTGTTGTTGTTGTTGATGTTGTTGTTATTATTATGGTTTTGGTTTTCATTGTAAAAGATACACTTCTTTTGGGTTGGCATGGACATCTAGCCTTTGCTCACCAGGAGCAAATCACGATGGTTTTCTGGATGTTAAACACTAGCCATTTTGTTTCTGAAATAATCTCCCCACTCCTTGATATATGAATACTTTTGGAACACAGTACATTTGGTACATTTGAATTGTCTTGGGTGTTGGGTTGTTGCCAGGCTTCACACTGCATTCCTAATTAGCTTTACGAGTGGCAACTCACACTTGCATTTTAGGTGATTGGAATGACCTTTACAGGGCCAGTAACAGATGGTGGGAAGTTTCACTTTTCCCCCCTGCATTAGCCTGCTTTGTATGTTAAATATGTACTGCCAGTTTTATCTTTTTTCAACACGGTGTCACTAAATGACTTAACAGGACAAAAAGTGAAGTAATGTTTTGCCAATCCAATAAGCTTTAGTTTGACTTTTGGACAATCAACTCGCACCTGATGAATTTTTGCTTTTCCATTTTTTTCCCACACTAACAAAGAAATTACCCTCCAGAACTTTTTCCAGAGGACACAAACAGATACGGCTTGTGAACTACCATTATTTTAAACATCTCCTTTTTCAACACCAAATTGTTTGCTCCCCATAATCTCTCCCCATTCAAAATATTTAAAAGGAAGTGAAAAGAAAGGGGGACACACACCTTTCCTTTACCTTGCGATATATGATGACTGTCAGACCTGGAAGTCATCTTTTCACCTTTGAGCCTTCAGGCCTGCCACAAATTCTATTGTGGGAAAATGGGAGGGGGGATTGTATGGAGTGAAGATGATACGTAGTCAAAATAACATTCTTTCTAGAAAGTCAAGGCCACTTTGCCCTGCAGATGTGCTGAGAAGAATGAGGAGGTATCTTCTGTTCTGGAGGATACCTGATTGGTTTGTGCGATGAACATGTGGGTGATGGGCAAGGACTTGAACTTTCTTTTGGGTGAGGAAAACCCAGAAGCTCTCAGATTCGGGTTTTTTTATTATTATTATTATTTATTTTGATTTATATGCCGCCCTTCTCCGGAGACTCAGGGCGGCTTACAAGGCATTAAGCAATAGCCTTCATACTTTTTGTATATTTTTATACAAAGTCAGCTTATTGCACCCACAAATCGGGTCCTCATTTTACCTACCTTAGAAAAGATCAAAGGCTGAGTCAACCTTGAGCCTGGTGACAATTGAACTCGCAGTAATTGCAGGCAGCTGGAAGCTAAATACTACCTTTCACTAGCATTAGTCTGCTGCGCCACTCAGGTTTTCCCAGATGTGCCAATATGACATATCTAATAAAAATTAGCTTTGAGGAAACTCAAGCCTCGGAGTTTGATTTTGTTGGGGGTGTTACTTGGAACTCTGACAATGACACATCTTCCTTCCCTTCAAAAACAAACAAATTCACTATATATTAATGGGATTTGAGCTGGACATGAATGAGCAGTAAAGGTCACAGTCACAATAAAAATCTCAACTGTGGTTGGGTTGTGGGAGAATAATTTGAATTACTAGCACTATATAAATCTATACTGACTTCATATATAGAGTGCTGTGTCTAGTTTGTCACTATGGCTTAAGAAGGATGTTACAGAGTTAGAAAAGGAAACCAAAATTATTAAGATAAATATTGCACCTTTCCTAGAAAACAGCAAAAGTGGGGATTTTAATTGGAATAAAGGACAGAAAGGGGCGATATGAAAGAGGTATATTCATGACATACATAATGTTGTGAGAGTGATATGGGGTGGGTTTTGTTTTGTTTTTTTTTCTATCTCTTGCAATCTTAGAACTTGAAATTATACATTGAAACCAAACACTGGGAGACTAAGTGTTGACAAAAGGAGATATTTCTTGTGCACAACACATCATATACTATGGAATGTGCTCCCAGTTCCTGTTGTGATGGTGGCCAATTGGAATGCTTTAAAAGGGACTAGTCAAGTTAAGGGAAGATCTGGCTATCAAGAGTGACTAATATTGATGGATGTCCCAAAGGTGCCAAAGAGGCACTTGGACTTTTTAAATTTAAAATGTTTTACTTCTCATCCAAGAAGCTTTTTCAGCTCTGAAGAAGTTTTCTGGATGAGAAGCAAAATGTCTTCAAAGAAAACCAGAAAGTCCAGTTGCCTCTTGAAAAAGCACCTTTGTGACAACCATGACCTGGATGACTGAGAATCTCCATAGACAAATATTGATGGATGTTTACTTTCTTCTGAATCAAATATCTTAAATATTAGTTTCTGGAAACAAAGTGAGAAGGGGCTATCACCCTCCATTCCAAGCATGAAAGCTTCCCAAAGTCCTCCAGTTGTCAAATGTGAATTGATCAGGCCAACCCTGATCCATTATGGCTCTTCATGCCTTTTTATGATGTTTATCTTTCATGCCTCCCCCCCCTCTCTCTCCTCTCTCTCCCTCCCTCCCTTCCTCCCTCCCTCCCTCCCTTTCTCTCTCTTCTCTCTCTCTCTCTTTCTCCTACAAAAGTGCTGCTAGGCAAACATTCACTTATAGAAGACAGTCTTTTCCTTCTACCAGATACAGAAGGCCTTGGGATGAGCAAACAATAGTACAAGGTTGTTCCTCTCTTTATAGCACCATCATTTAGTCCCACCCTCCAAGATTCTTTGTGCTGAATGTTCAATTCCAAGGTATAAATTCATGGAATTTGACACTTCATAGTTGCAAAATCAATATTTTTTTTCTTTTTTCTCTAGAAAAGATAGGTCTATAAAAATGTAGGTAACTAATTAGTGAGAAGGAAGGAAGGAAGGAAGGAAGGAAGGAAGGAAGGAAGGAAGGAAGGAAGGAAGGAAGGAAAGGAGTCCTTGCTGATTTTATTCTGCTAGTCATTACCAACTCTCGGGAGTGGTGTTCATCTCTGATTTAAGGCTGTGAGCCAGGCATGTTCAAAGACATTTCTACAGTCATGTAGCCAAGCAGAACATTTCAGAGTACTGTTCCCCCCCCCTGCCAAAATGGTACCTATTTATCTACTCACATTTGCATATTTTCAAACTACTAGACAGCAGCTAGGCAAAGTTGGCCGCCCATCCTGTCACACGATGCTTAAGTATCAAACCTTGTTTTCCAGCCAGCAAGCCTAGCATCCTAACTGTTAAGCCATCACACTGTCCCAATTAGTGAGAGCATGTGTGTTGTATTTGAGGTTCTATGACCTCAAAATATAATTTCTCATTCAGAAGAAAATCTTTACCTGTGCAAACAATTGAGAGCACATGAACTCTAAGTTAATTTAAGCTCTTTTTTTTTTTTAACCTGTGGGGATCTGATGACAGGAATGCAAATCAGTTAGGATACATTTCAAATTTTCTCCAAGGTTTTGTTATTCATTTTCCCCCCAACAGAAGGAATATAGGAAACAGCATATGGTATGAATATAACATTCTGGGTGCCTTGTGAAGATAGGTAATCACAGCTTTAGAGGTGATATAAACACAATTCCCTTGTTCTTTGGCTTCATTTTCTTTGTATCTGATAGATTTAAGTTGGACAGATTGTTCTCCCATTATTTGATTGCAACTTGCAGGTCTCAAAGTAATATTCATGGCCAATTCTCTTGGCTGAGTTTTCTGAAGGTTATCTTTTTTTGTCAATAAAGGATCTGACCAGCAAAAAAAATGACAGACTTCTTAAATGAAACCTTCTGGCTGTGTCCTTGAATTTGCCTTCTTGTGTTCACCTCCTTTGCCCATTCCTCTTTTTTTTTTTACAAAGAATATTCCTAACCCAATTCAAAATGTAGAAGGTAGCAGAGAGACAAGGCTTCCTCTGTTTCCCTGTCACCTTATAACTAAAAATGTTGATTACAACTTACAAAAGTTGACTAAAATCTTAACAATTTGTGATTACTCACATTTTCTATTGTCCAACTATATTGCATGATCCCAGTTGATTTGATAATTCAAATGATTAAAGTAAGGTCTTACAAGCTCATAACTATTTCTTCAGTGGGAGGGCAATATTACATCTGCAAAGAAACTAGTAAATTTCTGAGATTGGCTAGTAAAGAAGTAAAGCCCTCCAGATGAAAATGGACAAGAGCATTCAGGGTAACTGTTATAAGAAAGTTCTGGTCCATTTTGCAGCTGGGTAAATGAGTACATGGTACCTACTTGAAATGGAGGTAGGATTTATTTGACACCAAAACAAATTTGTGATTCAGTTGATGGAGATAGAATATTGAGTGGTAGTATTTATAATAATAATGGAGTTTGATCATGAAGTAGTGAAACTTGATGTGAAGTGTGTTACCTATGTAAATTGAGGTGTTCCTGCCCTGGGGATAAGGTGATCTTAGATCCTTTTCCTAGCTGTGGAATTTTATGCTGGGTCGCGGCTCAATATTGTGATAAAAGATTTCCCTTATCTTGTTTTATGTTTATTTGCTGACTTCCTGGAGAAAACGTGCTTAATCAATTGCAATCAGGTGTCAATGTCTGTGGGAAAAGTTTAAGTGGTTCCTTTGTATCTTTATTTGATGTTGCCAGAAATTCAGAGGTGGTTGGCATTGACTAAAGAGGGGTGGCATAGGGGCTTCTAGTCTTCCAACATAACATAACAAAAGAGATTATTTCTGTAAGAGATAGAATAGAAAATTGAAGATGAACATTGAGTTTGTAATGTGAGGAGGAGAAATATACTTGTTTTGTTGTTGCTAGTCGTGAAGTTGTGTCTGACCCATTGTGACCCCATGGACAACGTTCCTCCAGGATTTCCTGTCCTCTACTATCCTCTGGAGACCATTTAAGCTCACGCTGACTGCTTCAGTGACTCCATCCAGCCACTTTATTCTCTGCCGTCCCCTTCTTCTTTTGCCCTCAATCGTTCCCAGCATTAGGATCTTCTCCAGTGAGTCCTTCCTTCTCATTAGGTGGCCAAACCATACTTGTTTACCAGTACTCAAAGCACATCCCATTCTGATGATGGATCAACTAAGCAATGCAGATAAACCTAATGTCAAGTGCAAAGAATCAGAACTATTAGTTAGGTTGCAGCATAGAATATTTACTCAAGGTTATACATAAGAATCTGGTCAACTAAAGTTCAATACTAAATTAGCTTCAGATAAGGGTCAACAGAATTTAGGAGCGGTTCTACCTGGAGCACTTGTGGGAACACAATAACTCTAAGATTATTACTCTAAGCTGATTTAACATCCCCCCCCCAGCTCTGCCTGCTCTTCTCCTACACTTAGATGTCTATACAAGTGAAATGAGTAATCTGTGTTCCACTCTATCCACTATATTTAATGAGCAAACATTTCTTGGGTACAAAGGGATATTATTTAGCTGGCTAACAATGAGACATTGAATTAAGTACTTATACCACATGCCAATCATATCTCCCTCATAAACTATGAAGGAGTTTGTTGTTGTAGCCAGTAACAGCTTCTAACTCTCACATACTTTACAGAGCTATTATGAACATAAAATCAGAAGAACTGTGTTTGTATTGCCCTGGATTCCTTGGAGAAAGGGCTGGATGCAAATATGGCAAATGAATCATATTCTATCAAATTAATTACTAATGAAGCTTGGCTCTTCTTCCTACTTTTCAACTCTTTATTGCCTTTCTATCCTGATTTTCTTCCTCTCTACAGATTCCAGTTGCCAAGGCCTTTCAGATTTCCTTAAAAGTATGGCAACTGATGAAACCATTTCATAATGGTTTCATTAAGCATCTCTGCAAGATGTTTTTGTTGCTCTATCCATCATATCATCTTGCCAAGTGTTGTTCTTTGTTGACTTCAACTAAGCTCTTTCCTTTAAGTATCATGTGGGTCTTCATTAGGAAATCATTTTGGTCCCAAGAGGGTGAATGGCTATAGTTTTGCAAATACATGGGTATCACACAGAATTAGAGTATCAGAGCCAGCAGAAGCCATAGGAAGATTGAAACTCTGAAGGCTTAACTGAAGCTTACAGAAAGACTTATTCTAGCCTGCAAGAGTAAAAAAGCAGCAGATGGCAAAGTGGTAACAGCACAGGAAGACATGAAGAACCACAGGAAAAGTATATTTCAGAAAGCTATAAGGGGGAACAAGGGACATTATAAACAGTACCAAGTGTGAGGCAATCATCTGCACAACCATAAAATAACCTTCACCCTTTTTTTTCTGGCAGAGACTGAAACTGCAGTAAACAAGCACACAATGGGAAAGACACACATGGTGCAGCGTTACAGATGAACTCATAAAAGAGGCTGGCAACTGTGCACTTAGTGTCCTTCATAAAATCTGTCAACAGGCAAATGGGGA